>NC_092346.1:16249746-16508834 GCF_963676685.1 Mytilus edulis
GAGAAAAGCTTCAAATGGATCCAAAGGAAGCCAAGGCTTGATGTAGAAATAAGGCTTTTATTTGACCTAATTTGGTGACTTTATATACAATGCCACTCGGATGGAAGGTTGGCTAATTGGCACTCATACCATGGCCACATCTTCTTATTTTATATGATTATTTGTTTCTTAAGAGCTGTTTTGTTGCTTTGTTGCCTATCTCAGTATCTGTTATCTAAGTAGGCTTCAGCAAGGGGGCTTTATAGTTTAGCATATGCTGCTATGGGAAATACTTACAAATTTTGAAAGAATTGAAACCAGTAATGATTTGTATGTTCCGTATGAGGTGCTAACAAAAGTAAAAAAAAATGTACTTTGTTGCTTATCTGTCCTCTAAGATTTTTATACGACCGCAAAAATTTAGATTTTTTGGTCGTATATTGCTATCACGTTGGCGTCGTCGTAGTCGTCCGAATACTTTTAGTTTTCGCACTCTAACTTTAGTAAAAGTGAATAGAAATCAATGAAATTTTAACACAAGGTTTATGACCACAAAAGGAAGGTTGGGATTGATTTTGGGAGTTTTGGTCCCAATATTTTAGGAATTAGGGGCCAAAAAGGGCCCAAATAAGCATTTTCTTGGTTTTCGCACTATAACTTTAGTTTAAGTGAATAGAAATCTATGAAATTTTGACACAAGGTTTATGACCACAAAAGGACGGTTGGGATGGATATTGGGAGTTTTGGTTTTAACAGTTTAGGAATTAAGGGCAAAAAAAGGGCCCAAATAAGCATTATTCTTGGTTTTCGCACAATAACTTTAGTATAAGTAAATAGAAATCAATGAAATTTAAACACAAGGTTTATGACCACAAAAGGAAGGTTGGGATTGATTTTTGGAGTTGAGGTCACAACAGTTTATGAATTAGGGGCCAAAAAGGGGCCCAAATAAGCATTATTTTTGGTTTTTGCACCATAACTTTAGTATAAGTAAATAGAAATCTATGAAATTTAAACACAAGGTTTATGACCATAAAAGGAAGGTTGGGTTTGATTTTGGGAGTTTTGGTCCCAACAGTTTAGGAATAAGGGGCCCAAAGGGTCCAAAATTGAACTTTGTGTGATTTCATCAAAAATTGAGTAATTGGGGTTCTTTGATATGCGGAATCTAACTATGTATGTAGATTCTTAATTTTTGGTCCCGTTTTCAAATTGGTCTACATTAAGGTCCAAAGGGTCCAAAATTAAACTTAGTTTGATTTTAACAAAAATTGAATCCTTGGGGTTCTTTGATATGCTGAATTTAAAAATGTACTTAGATTTTTAATTATTGGCCTAGTTTTCAAGTTGGTCCAAATGGGGGTCCAAAATTAAAGTTTGTTTGATTTCATCAAAAATTGAATAAATGGGTTCTTTGATATGCCAAATCTAACTGTGTATGTAGATTCTTAATTTTTGGTCCAGTTTTCAAATTGGTCTACATTAAGGTCCAAAGGGTCCAAAATTAAACTAAGTTTGATTTTAACAAAAATTAAATTGGGCTTATTTGATATGCTTTATCTAAACATGTACTTTGATTTTTGATTATGGGCCCAGTTTTCAAGTTGGTCCAAATCAGGATTCCATATCAAGTATTGTGCAATAGCAAGAAATTTTCAATTGCACAGTATTGCACAATAGCATTGATTGATTGTTGGTTGCTTAACGTCCATATTGCACAATAGCAAGAAATATCTAATTGCACAATATTGTGCAATAGCAATTAATTTTCAATTGGAGTTATCTTTCTTTGTATAGAATAGTAGTTGATAATATATGTTGGAAATTTGCCAGACATGACTATGATGTCATTTTCTATTTTTATTTGCCAATAACTTTATGTAAATAACTTCATTGGAAATTTGCCAATATAAAATGTGGCTGATGAAGCTTTTTTCCCTTATCTTATCTAAAATGTTTTTAGATAATGTATGTTGGACATTTGCCAGACATGACTATGATGTCATTTTCTATTTTTATTTGCCAATAACTTTATGTAAATAACTTCATTGGAAATTTGCCAATATAAAATGTTTCTGATGAAGTTTTTTTTATTGTTTTATACAATAAACAATGTATATTCACTTTTACTACCAACCAATCTTTACCATTCAGTGATAACAAGCACTTTATTTTACATTTTAATATTTTATGATGTATTTAAAAGAGTAGTTATTGTTGCAAACTCCATTAGAAATTTGAATTGATATCAGTTTTGGAAAAAGGGAAACCGGGATGTGAAAAAGGGGGGGGGGGGGGGGTTAAATTTTTCTCATTTCAGATTTCATAAATAAAAAGAAAATTTCTTCAAACATTTTTTTGAGAGGATTAATATTCAACAGCATAGTCACTCAGAATTGCTCAAAGGCAAACAAATTTTTTTTAAGTTCATTAGACCACATTCATTCTGTATCAGAAACCTATGCTGTGTCAACTATTTAATTTTAGATTTAAATAAGTTTGAAGAAGAAATCTTTAATAGATTTGTAAAATCTTGACATTTGTTTTGTGTAAAAAAAACCATGTAATGTCAAAAATTTGATCACAATCCAAATTCAGAGCTGTATCACGCTTGAATGTTTTGTCCATACTTGCCCCAACTGTTCAGGGTTCGACCTCTGCGGTCGTATAAAGCTGCGCCCTGCGGAGCACCTGGTTTAATATGTAACCTTATAGAAAATACATATTTTTCAAAATTAGATATAAAGTTCAATGTATTATTTTCATAATTTTTTTTTATGGCCCAGAACGAAGTTGTCAGGGCAATATAGTTATACCCTTGTCTGTCATTCTGTCATTCGCTCATTCTGCAACAAACCATTACACAGTCTTTTTTTCTAAACACTTTTAGATATTTGGCTGATTTTTGGTATGTGAGTTAACCATGATGAGTTACAGATCAAGTTTGAGTTTTGTTCCTCTCCTCTAATTTTTGCGGAAATCAGGCAAACTAGAGGTGTCAAAACGACATGAATGGCCCTGTCTCAAAATGTTGGAAAATCTGCAATTTCAACAACAAATATGGACAAAACATGATGGTAGTCTCACGTATCAAAAATTAGCTCAAAATCTTAACTGTGATTTTCAACAATTTATCAGGGTCCAAAGTCAGAAATTTCGGCAAAAAATTAGCAGAGTGGAACAAAACTCAAACTTGATCTGTAACTCATCGTGGTTAACACACATACGAAAAAATCCGCCCAATATTATCTGAAGGCTTTTAGAAAAAAAGTCTGTAATTACCATGATTTTCAATCATTTAATCGTAGACCAAAGCCTGAAATTGCAAAAATTGGCAGAGCGGAACAATACTCAATCTAGATTTGTAAAATAGAGAATGGAAATTTGAAATGTAACAAAATTAAAAAAATAACAGAGGGCCACTAATAGGTCTTTTTCACAGCGAGAAAAAACACATCCAGTTGTGGACTTCAGCTGGCCCCTAAACAAAAATGTTTACTTACGGTACTCAGTGGAAATAGATGTCATACTGAACTCCTAATAAACGTATCAATGAACTAAAACTAAAAAAAAAACCTACAAGAATAGCAGACAAGAGGCTTCTGACAAATGGTACTGGCACACAAATTGTTGTAAACCTAACTAGCTTAATAACCTGCCCAAATTTAACCAAAGTTCAGCACAAACATTGTTTTCAAAATGTGTCTGATGGCTGATATGGCTAAAATAAAAGAGGGGGGGGGGGGGTAGGAGGGGTCCTGATCCCAAAATCTGGGGCTTTAAAACATGAAATCCTGAGGTCCCAAATTTAAAAAAAACTACAATCCCAACATCCCAAAATTTTGAAAAACGAATTCCTGGATCCTTAAAGGATCAATCTCGAAATCCTAAGCTTAAAAACACATGATCCCTGAGTCCCGATAAAGGTCCTATCCCACCTCATAGAAAGTAGGGGTAAATGCAAGGTTTGTCTATTATTCTATTATTATGAAATTTGTTATGAAAAGACTTTGAATATTTGCATACTTTAAATGTTAAAGTATTGCTATTTTAATTGCAACATATGAATTATTGAATAACAAATAAACATGATCTACAAATACATGTAGACCAGACATATCTCTGTGTTAATGTTTCTTTTTCTTTTTCTTTTCAGAAATCAAGTTGACCAAGAATATAATATCAAACAGGTAGGAAACTTACATAAATAATAAGTTATCAGTTTTCATAGGAGCTCAGCGGAAAATATATATATTTTGGGTGTTATCTAAAATTCATTGCATGCTTGATTATTTCACAAATCTTTTTGAGGTCGGTTTAAACATATTTTATTGTTTCAAATGACAAATGGATCAGACACAATTGAATTTTGCATCTTATTTACTGACTTCTCTCTGTGAAGTTTAACTCTAAAGTTGATCATTGGACTCTAAAAGTTGAGTTATGATTCAATCATCTTGTCCTTTCTGATTCCTTCATTGTTTCTT
The DNA here is from genome assembly GCF_963676685.1 of Mytilus edulis. Lineage (NCBI taxonomy): Eukaryota > Metazoa > Mollusca > Bivalvia > Mytilida > Mytilidae > Mytilus > Mytilus edulis. The sequence goes on from NC_092346.1 coordinate 16,254,213, forward strand.
ATCGCCCCACTGTTGTATGTTGATTCATCCTTCTGTTGTCAACACTATCAATAACTCAAAAAAGCTTTCAGCTGAATTTTCATGAAACTTTGGTGAATTGTTGATATATATATATATATATATATATATGTTCAGGACCAACTGAGTATTTGGACCATATGAATATAGTCATGACAATATGCGTGTACTCATATGGTCTGACCCTATGCATATGGTCCAACCATACACGTATGGACTGTCTGTATGAGTATATACTCTTATGGTTTTTAACGGGCGGGACCATATGAGTATTTTAACCATATAGGTTCAAATATGCATTGATGGTTTACATATGACAATGTATGAATTTAAAGGCTAAGTTAAAATTAAATATTGATCATGCCAAAGTTGGTTTTCATTGCTTATTACATTCTTGCATGTAGGCTTATGCTGTTATGGTGACATTTACTTCCACCCAGTAACATAACCTTTTTTCCCATTTGCACATAATGGTTTTGCACGATCCTTTTCAGTTACACCTTTTGTTTGCAAGTGAAAAGGTAGCTTTCTTTGCAGCTGCGTGCAGTGAAGCAAATGTTTTTGGTTATTCCGACGTGTCTACGGTGTTTATGAAGCTGTAGATTTCAAATATCGTAGTATGACGTCAGTACATCATATTAACAATAGCAACTTAAATAAAATATATTCCTAAATGCCAGTGACCTCTTATTTCTCTTTATTGAGAAATTTTTGGAAGTAATCTTTTCGAGTAGACGTATTTCTATATACTCAAAATAACAAATTGGTAATGGACATCGGTATAAAATGTGTCTATTATAGTTTTGACTAGGTAGTTAAATTAACTGTGAAACTATCAGTTAATATCTTTATTATAATATAATAATGAAATGACCTACATGTATATGATAGAGTGTTTTTAAGGAACAGTTATACCATATGAAGAGTTTAGAAGTATTCAAAGTAAACTGTAACAGAGTGTTTATTACCCCAACCAGGCGTATGGTCGGATCATATGAGTATATACCCAGTATATATCCATGCAAATACTCATATGACAGGGACTAAACTTAACGGTTGCCCAGTCGCCCAATGCGACCAGATTTTCAGCTAGGTGAACATTTTTATCACCCTGATCGCCCAGCTGGCATCAATTAATATTTTTCATCCAATGTCTATCCTTTTAATAACCGAAACCCAGTAGGACAACTACGTTTTTGATGGGAAGTCACGATAAATTCATTGTTTTTACGCTTTTGAATCTGTATTGCTTCAAAGATATATCCCAGAAGAGAGTTATTACAAGTCTGATTTTGACAAATGCATGTCAACACAATGTGTTCTTTTATGAAAAAACGAAACTCAAAATCTCATCAATAAATAGCATAATATCTAGTACAGTGATGTAATGAGATGATATTTTTGATCAACACATAGAGGATGGCTTGGATTTGAAATAACATTTAATGAGTTTTGGAAACGGTACCCCTATTGTCAACAGGAAGTTACATGTATAATTGAAGGGAGACAATTTTTATGGGATATCTTCTAAAATCAATTCTGTCAAATCTTATGAAATATTTCTGATGGCAATAATTCAAGTATTATGAAGTTATCACACATAATCTTCTTGACTCAACAATTCACATGGATTACATAAAAAGGCTTTATATGAAAAGTAAAATTTAAGTTGTTTTTATTTGAATAGAAATTGGTTGGGGCCCCTAAAATTTCAACTGGGCCCCTGAAAAAAATATTTAAGGGGCCCAGCTGACCCCTGGAGAAAAAGAGTTAAGGATAGTACTTGATATGGTCCAGAACATATATATTTTTTGTAGAAAATAAAAATAGATTCATGACCTGTCTTGAAGAAGAAAATCTCCGGTTATAACACATACAAACTTTTTACAGTAAAATAGTTTAAAACTTCAATTCATAATAAGCCTATGAAATATATACCTTGATGTATTTTACATTGTTATTTCAAGGCAAGTCATATCCCCTCCCTTTTCATTCATAGTTTTGCATCAATTCTCATGCTAAATGTTTCCAAGTATGTAATGAGCAATCTGTCATGAATATTTGTTGATATTGGAATATAAGAAGTTATTGTCCTTTATAGTTATTTTTTTTACAAATTTACATTATACTAACATTAAATTTGCTCTAAATGCTTTAGTTTCAGAGATATAAACTAAAAACTGCATTATACCTCCATGTTCTTTTTTTTGGCCAATTTTTTTGTCAGCCATGTTGGTTGTCAGACAGGGTAAATAAACACATTTTTATACGACCACAAAAAAATTTTGGGGATCGTATAATGGTATGATGTTGTCGTATGGGTCATCCAAGACACACTGTTTCCAGACATTGGGACAATAACTTGAGTTTAAATGAATATATCTAAATGAAATTTTTTCAGAAGGTTCAATATATAGGGTAAAATGCAGTTTTTGGCTCATATCTGAAACTAAAGTATTAAGAGCAAATTTGTCAGAAAAAAAATGTTTTTAGGTCATTATATATCTGCTCTGAAATTTTCTGACCATTCAGGCAAACAATTGTTGGGTTGCTGCCCCTTAAATCCAAATTTTATGAAAATTTTGCATGTTATTATCTTGAATATTTTTATAGATAAAGATACAGTGTAAACAGCAATAATGTTTGCAAAGTAAGACCTTAAAATAAGTCAGCATGAATTAAATGGTCAATTGACCCCTTAAGGTAACAGGTACGTAAATGGCTTGTCCTGGGATTTTTAAAAGAAATTTAATGCACGTAGAACTTATTAAAAGATAATGAAAAATTGAAAAAATTAAAGTTGGTCACCGATCTAATTTCCGAGTTCCAGGCATTTGAAAATGGTAATGAAACAACATAAAGTACATAGACTTAACGTCAAATTTGAACCAAAAATAAGAAATTTCAAGCTTTATTTATTCTGCAGTTTAAACCAATCCTACGATTTTTCTATAAAAATCAAATGTTTTTGAGGTATTATTTTCCTTTCTTTTGATATATAATTTTCATGGGATTACCGAACTCCTTTTTCATATAAAAGCCGTTGAAAGGGTGTTGTTGACGGGAAAAGAGAGAAAAATCATGACGTCGCCGAAAGGATTACGCAACGTCAAGGCTATTTCAGCAGAATTGTAAAGACAGCGACCGCCTCATTATAATTTGTTTAGCTATTCAAATGCGCTATAGAGCATATTATCCTGCCTGGAAAAAGGATTGATTACTTATTATTGTTTTTTCAGTGATTATACGAGGTCCTAAGTAATTATAACGTATTTCTGGAATAATTAAAAACACAATGTTTAAGGACATATGTTTATAAACTTATTGAACAGAAACGATAAAAGATCTATCATTAAAATTCCGAGTGACGATTATACATTCAATGCTCACATATATGACCACAATTTTTCTACTTCACAATATCAGTGGAGGCGAAATATACCGTGCATTGGGAAATTGAAACTTATAAGCCGAAAACACTGCTGCTGATATGTTTAATAGATTTGTTTTCAAAGATCTGCAAGAGGCAGTATGTAATTATACGGAAGTAGGTGATTCATATATGGAGATACATCTTTTAAGTTAAAACATGGTCTTAAATATGCATTATATTATGTTTTAAAAAAAGTCAGCAGAGATTTTGAGGGTAGAACATCTCAGTAAATTTGCAGACGATAAAGCAGAGGAGGTCACAACATTTTTGCATATTTTTGAAACCACCAAAAAATTAATAATTTTCAAATGCTTTATTCAATAAAAGAAAAAATCGTCAGGTTAATTTGAGAAAGCCACATCGAATAACAGATGATAATTTATTCACCATCAGACAATTCACCATTGAAAGAATTAAAAATATAGTAGAAATGTACAAAGAATATAAAATCTGGACACGATCAGACTTCATTAAATTGAGGAATCTTGTGGTATGTCGCTTGACAATGTGCAATGGACGACGTGGTGGAGAAGCATGCGGACATCTTAGATCAGAGTTCAAAGATGCTGTTGAAGACAATAGGATTAATAAAAAATGGAAGAATGATCCATATGTGCTTTTCCAAGTTTTGAAGAATGTCTACAAGGCTGGCAAAGGGATAAAAATACTGGTACCAGTTTTGTTCACTTTAGAAACATTGGCAGCAACTATTTTATTAGATGATGATGACCTTAGGCAGCAAGCTGAAGTTTTATCTAATAACAGGTATGTTTTTGCAAACACTCATAATTCCTTGGAATATGTAAACGGCTACTGAGGTATGCAACTTGTTGCAAGTGATGCTGGTATAAGAGAAGATGAGGCAAAGAAGATCAATGACACCTTAATTCGACATTTTACCAGCACTGAAATGGCTGCAAAGGACATACCAGAGAACGAGCGACAATATTTCTATACACATATTTGTAATTCCGAAGAAATGAACAAACAGACATATCAAGCTCCTTTAGCTGTTATGGAGATCGTGAAAGTTGTCAAACACATGAAAGTCACACAGGATAGCGTTGTCACCAACCTGTGTGCCTCCAGATAATGTCCTTCTTCATGTTATTCCAATTGGTAATCACGGAACAATCACACAGGATAATGTTTTGTCACCACCATGTTTGCTTCAGTATTTACAGTGCTTTCTTTGTATTTTTCCTATTGGTCAACACACAGTCAGTCACACAGGATAATGGTATGTCACCAACATGTATCCCTCCAGATTATATCTTTCTACATAATCTTCCAATTTGTCATCACACAGACAGTCACATAGGATAAAGTTTTGTCAAATAAAGTAACATGTATGCCTTCAATATGTGTTTAAAAAGCAAAATCTGCAGATAATGTCTTTTTCTTCATCTGATTTAAATTTTCAACACAGTCAGTCACACAGGAAATTTTTTATCACCAACATGTATGCCTCCATATAACATCTTTCTTAAGTTATATCCCTCCGATTTGTCATCACACAAACAGTTACACAGTATAGTGGTTTGTCATCAACATGTATGCCTCCAGTTTATGTCCTGATAATGTCTTTCTTCATTTTGAATCAATTTGTCAGCACACAGACAGTCACCAAGGATAGGGGTTTGTCACCAACGGAATCCCAAATCCTCTCCTAACCTGACACAGTGGTATAACTGTACAAAATAAAGTAACATGTTTGCCTTCAATAAGTGTTTAAAAAGCAAAATCTGCAGATAATGTCTTTTTCTTCATCTGATTTAAATTTTCACCACAACTTACTGACCAGACAGTCACACTGCATGATTTTTTTGTTATATATATTATAAATAAGAAAAACGATAAGGCAACTTTATTTTCAACTGTAAGCAACCAATTAGATACTTGACCAGGAGAGTGCTGCATATTTTGCAACAAATACTGCCTAAAGCTTAGTAGGCACATACAACTGGTACATAAAGAAGAAGACAGAGTAAAGGCAGTCCTAAAGGTCTCTCCAAGAACAAAAAATAAAATATTTTCATAATTTAAGAAGGAGCTAGGGCATGTAGGGAATTCATTTAAACAACATGGAAAAACTTGGCAAAGATAGTCATGCTGTCCTTGCAAGGGAAAGAGTTTCCAAAATATTTTCTGTGCAGGTTATGTGTGATAACTGCAATGCCATATTAACCAAAAAGCTATGTCAAGATACAGAGCTGCATGCCAGGAAGGATCATCAAAACAGATAAATGCCATTCCAGCCCAATTTTTGATCAAAGATAATGATGTATCTGAAAGTTTTGGCAAAAACATCTAGACAAAATTCACCAAAGACGATGTTGGTAAAATCTGTCAATCTGATGATTTGGTAAAAAAAAGTTGAAAGTATACTGTAGGTTAAAAAAAAGACAAAAGAAGACCAATTATCCCAAGCCAGAAAGAGTGTGATGAACGACATGAGAGGGTTAGCTCAAACATACAACTTTTTTAAAGAAGAAGTCAAAATGGATCATCCGTTACTTCATCTCAGTAAATTTGCAGACGATAAAGCAGAGGAGGTCACAACATTTTTGCACATTTTTGAAACCATCAAAAAATTTATAAATTTCAGATGTTTTATTCAATAAAAGAAAAAATCGACAGGTTAATTTGAGAAGGCCACATCGAATTACAGATGATAATTTGTTCACCATCAGACAATATACCATTGAAAGCATGAAAAAAAATAGTAGAAATATACAACCAATATAAAATCTGGACATGGTCAGACTTCATTAGGCCTAAATTAAAATATTGTTTGTTTGCCCTTTTCCGACCCTATGTTTTGAAACAGGGTAGGTAGGTAGGTAAAATATTTTATTTTTTTCCCCAAAAAAATAACTTGGGTCGGTATATTTTTTGTCATTGGTAGGCAGGTAGGTATAATATTTTATTTTATAGATACAAAATCTTCATAATGTCATTTTTGTCTGTTTTGCTTTTGCTAAAAAGTTTCTGGGACTATTTGTATAATAGTCCCAGGAAGTTTTGAAAAAAAATATCATGTAGAATGTGAAGTTAATTCATGCACTACTATTTTGTTTTCAAATATCAAAATATATTTTCAACGTTTATATGCCTGGAACTTTGAAGAGTTTTAACTATCACTAATATTCTGTACTACGTACCTTGTTCTCTTACCTCTACCTAAAGGTTTTCTGTAAGAGTTAATATTGTCCTAGTAAAATATGCCTAGGCAGACATACATTACTAGTAGAAAAAGTCCCTAGAGTGTTTAAATTTTCGTTTGTGCCTAGGTTGCCAATAAAATTGCAACAAGACTTGAAACTCAATTGTCACGTATTTTACATCGCATTTATAAATGATATGTATGGAAAACTTGGGCAATTTTACTGCCAAATATTCTCCACTTTAAAGGCGTTTGTCACCTTTGGTTCATGTCAGATATAATGAATATAGCAATACTGGTCGAAAGCATCGTTAACATTATCATCCTGATCAACGGATCACAAAAAGGCCAAGGACGTATGTTAGTTATACGTCCTTGCAAAAGGCCATTCCTACATAGAATACAACGTCCGTTTACAAAATAGTTTGTACACACGTTGATAGTTTTGTAAATGAACCTTGCTCTTCAAGTTTAAAGATACAGAGTAAGGGAGCTACCATTTGATTTTTATGGGGGGGCTAGGATGAAATTTGAAAAAAATAGGCAGGACAGGAGTTTTGAGTAAAAAAAAAGGCAGGATGAGACACTTTGCAAAAAAAAAGGCAGGATGACAATTTAGGTAAAAAAAAGTCAGGATAAACTAATAAAAAAAAAGGCAGGACCAAATAGCATGAATAGAGGGAAAAACAAGAGGCTCTCAAGAGCCTGAATCGCTCACCTTAATTCTTTTGGTTAAATCTCTCATCAATGATTATTTTGGCTTTTCAATTTATTTAAATGTTTTTTGGATCGTCCTATTTTCTTCAAAAGCAAAAAAAAATAATCATTTTATCCTATGTTCTATTTTAACCATAGGAGCTATGTTTCTTGACATTCAAGGAAATAAAATATAAAATTTATACTAGATACTCTGAAACTCATTTAGCCTAAGTTTGGCTGAAATTGATACAGCAGTTTCAAAGGAGAAGATTTTTTAAAGTAAGTCAACATGATGAACAAATTGTGAAAAAAGTCTTTAAAGGGCAATAACTCCTTAAGGGGTCAATTGACAATTTTGGTCAAATTGACTTAATTGAAGATCTTACTTTGCTGAACATTATTGCTGTTTACAGTTTATTTCTATCTATAATTATATTCAAGATAATAAACAAAAACAGCAAAATTTCCTTAAAATGATCAATTCAGGGGCAGCAACCCAACAACAGGTTGTCTGATTCATCTGAAAATTTCAGGGCAGACAGAAATTGACCTGATAAACAATATTACCCAACGTCAGATTTGCTCTAAATGCTTTGGTTTTTGAGTTATAAGCCAAAAACTGCATTTGACCCCTATGTTCTATTTTTAGCAATGGCGACCATGTTTGTTGATAGATCATAACTTCGGATACAATTTACAAACAAGATACCCTATGGAACATTCAGTTAAAGTTTGGAAGTATTTGGCCCAGTAGTTTCAGAGAACATTTTTGTAAAAGATTACTAAGATTTACGAAAAATGGTGAAAAATTGACTATAAAGGGCAATAACTCCTAAAGGGGTCAACTGACCATTTCCGTCATGTTGACTTATTTGTAAATCTTACTTTGCTGAACATTATTCCTGTTTACAGTTTATCTCTATCTATAATAATATTCAAGATAATAACCAAAAACAGCAAAATTTCCTTAAAATTACCAATTCAGGAGCAGCAACCCAACAACAGGTTGTCTGATTCATCTGAAAATTTCAGGGCAGATAGATCTTGACCTGATAAACAATATATCTCATGTCAGATTTGCTCTAAATGCTTTGGTTTTTGAGTTATAAGCCAAAAACTGCATTTGACCCCTATGTTCTATTTTTAGCAATGGCTACCATGTTTGTTGATAGATCATAACTTTGGATACAATTTACAAACTAGATACCCTAAGGAACATTCAATTAAAGTTTGGAAGTATTTGGCCCAGTCAGTTTCAGAGGAGAAGATTTTTGTAAAAGATTACTAAGATTTACGAAAAATGGTTAAAAATTGACTATAAAGGGCAATAACTCCTAAAGGGGTCAACTGACCATTTCCGTCATGTTGACCTATTTGTAAATCTTACTTTGCTGAACATTATTCCTGTTTACAGTTTATCTCTATCTATAATAATATTCAAGATAATAACCAAAAACAGCAAAATTTCCTTAAAATTACCAATTCAGGGGCAGCAACCCAACAACGGGTTGTCTGATTCATCTGAAAATTTCAGGGCAGATAGATCTTGACCTGATAAACAATATTACCCCATGTCAGATTTGCTCTAAATGCTTTGGTTTTTGAGTTATAAGCCAAAAACTGCATTTGACCCCTATGTTCTATTTTTAGCAATGGCAACCATGTTTGTTGATAGATCAAAACTTCGGATACAATTTATAAATTAGATACCCTAAGGAACATTCAGTTAAAGTTTGAAAGTATTTGGCCCAGTAGTTTCAGAGGAGAAGATTCTTGAAATAGTTTACGACAACAGACGACGACGACGGACGACGACGGACGCCAAGTGATGGCATAAGCTCACTTTGAGCTAATAAAAATGCAGACAGAGATTACAACTAAAAAAAAATGCAGGACAAAATTTTTCATCCTAGCCCCCCCATAAAAATCAAATGGTAGCTCCCTAACGTACATCATATCACGATTTCAAAGCGTTCAACATCGATTTCAAACAAATGCTTTGAAACTCTAAATGCAAGTGTTCATGTCAAACGCTCACGTGATACCAAACAGACTAGACGTTATACGATAAAGGTAAAACCCGAGGATTCCGGTAAAAAAAAGTTTTGAGCGGGAAATACAAATATAAGATTTTTGGTAGGAACGAAAACATAAAATAAAATAAAATCTTGCTGGTAAATACAAATAAAAGATTTTCAGGCGGAATGAATTTATAGGGTCGGTCGGTAAAGGGCAAACAAACAATATTTTAATTTAAGCCTTAACTTGAGGAATCTTGTGGTACGTCGCTTGACAATGTGCAATGGACGACTTGGTCAGGAAGCATGCAGACTTCTTAGATTAGAGTTTAAAGATGCTGTTGAAGATAATTTGTTTAATAAAAGATGAAAGAAAGATCCATATGTGCTATCTCAAGAATTGAAGATTGCCTACGAGGCTGGCAAAGGGATGAATAAACTGGTACCAGTTTTGTTCACTGTAGAAACATTGGCAGCAACTATTTTATTAGATGATGATGACCTTAGGCATTAAGTTGAAGTTTTATCTAATTACATGTATGTCTTTGAAAACACTCATAATTCCTTGAAATATGTAACGGCTGCTTTCTTTGCTGCTGGTTTCATAGCCTTAGGCTTGGCTGCCTTTTTCTCTCCAGCTGGTTTCTTTGCAGCTGGCTTCCATTAGTTCTTGAATGCTCTTCTTCTTCACCTCTTCTTTATGCTCCTTGTAAAAGTCTTGGAATTCTGTCTTCTCAAAGCGTTTAAAGGGATACCACTCTCAATATAAAATCTTAGCATGGTCAGACTTCATGAACTGCGTGACAATGTGCAATGGACGACTAGGTCAGGAAGCATGCAGACTTCTTAGATCAGAGTTCAAAGTTGCTGTTGAAGACAATTTGGTTTAATAAAAAAAGAAAAAATGATCCATATGTTCTATGAATTTATAACACTTGAACAACACTTTTTAATAATAATTATATAAAATAAGGAAGCTTATTCAATCTAGAATTGAACACTTTGATTTTTATAAATGTACGAGTACAAATACGACAAAACACATCCAAAAACCATGAGGCATGAACCTTTACCAAAATATCGTAAACTCTGACCTTTTATCACGTGACCAATGTCTTAACCTTAGAAGCCATTAAATCGTTTGCTGTCTAACTGCTAGACATTTCCCTCCATTTTCACTTTTATCCTCCTTGTCTGAAAATTTGATTATCAAAACCTGCATTGTCATTTTCCATATACACCATGGCTTCAATTTTTTAATTGAAATATATAATTTGCATTTAATTGATCATTTATTCAAGCAATCAAAACCATCCATTAGTTCTTGAATGCCCTTCTTCTTCACCTCTTCTGAATTCACCTAGGTAAAAGTCTTAGAATTCTGTCTTCCAAAAGCATTTAAAGGGATACCACTCTCAATATAAAATCTGGACATGGTCAGACTTCATTAACTTGAGGAATCTTGTGGTATGTCGCTTGACAATGTGCAATGGACGACTAGGTCAGGAAGCATGCAGACTTCTTAGATTAGAGTTTAAAGATGCTGTTGAAGATAATTTGTTTAATAAAAGATGAAAGAAAGATCCATATGTGCTATCTCAAGAATTGAAGATTGCCTACGAGGCTGGCAAAGGGATGAATAAACTGGTACCAGTTTTGTTCACTGTAGAAACATTGGCAGCAACTATTTTATTAGATGATGATGACCTTAGGCATTAAGTTGAAGTTTTATCTAATTACATGTATGTCTTTGAAAACACTCATAATTCCTTGAAATATGTAACGGCTGCTTTCTTTGCTGCTGGTTTCATAGCCTTAGGCTTGGCTGCCTTTTTCTCTCCAGCTGGTTTCTTTGCAGCTGGCTTCCATTAGTTCTTGAATGCTCTTCTTCTTCACCTCTTCTTTATGCTCCTTGTAAAAGTCTTGGAATTCTGTCTTCTCAAAGCGTTTAAAGGGATACCACTCTCAATATAAAATCTTAGCATGGTCAGACTTCATGAACTGCGTGACAATGTGCAATGGACGACTAGGTCAGGAAGCATGCAGACTTCTTAGATCAGAGTTCAAAGTTGCTGTTGAAGACAATTTGGTTTAATAAAAAAAAGAAAAAATGATCCATATGTTCTATGAATTTATAACACTTGAACAACACTTTTTAATAATAATTATATAAAATAAGGAAGCTTATTCAATCTAGAATTGAACACTTTGATTTTTATAAATGTACGAGTACAAATACGACAAAACACATCCAAAAACCATGAGGCATGAACGTTTACCAAAATATCGTAAACTCTGACCTTTTATCACGTGACCAATGTCTTAACCTTAGAAGCCATTAAATCGTTTGCTGTCTAACTGCTAGACATTTCCCTCCATTTTCACTTTTATCCTCCTTGTCTGAAAATTTGATTATCAAAACCTGCATTGTCATTTTCCATATACACCATGGCTTCAATTTTTTAATTGAAATATATAATTTGCATTTAATTGATCATTTATTCAAGCAATCAAAACCATCCATTAGTTCTTGAATGCCCTTCTTCTTCACCTCTTCTGAATTCACCTAGGTAAAAGTCTTAGAATTCTGTCTTCCAAAAGCATTTAAAGGGATACCACTCTCAATATAAAATCTGGACATGGTCAGACTTCATTAACTTGAGGAATCTTGTGGTATGTCGCTTGACAATGTGCAATGGACGACTAGGTCAGGAAGCATGCAGACTTCTTAGATTAGAGTTTAAAGATGCTGTTGAAGATAATTTGTTTAATAAAAGATGAAAGAAAGATCCATATGTGCTATCTCAAGAATTGAAGATTGCCTACGAGGCTGGCAAAGGGATGAATAAACTGGTACCAGTTTTGTTCACTGTAGAAACATTGGCAGCAACTATTTTATTAGATGATGATGACCTTAGGCATTAAGTTGAAGTTTTATCTAATTACATGTATGTCTTTGAAAACACTCATAATTCCTTGAAATATGTAACGGCTGCTTTCTTTGCTGCTGGTTTCATAGCCTTAGGCTTGGCTGCCTTTTTCTCTCCAGCTGGTTTCTTTGCAGCTGGCTTCCATTAGTTCTTGAATGCTCTTCTTCTTCACCTCTTCTTTATGCTCCTTGTAAAAGTCTTGGAATTCTGTCTTCTCAAAGCGTTTAAAGGGATACCACTCTCAATATAAAATCTTAGCATGGTCAGACTTCATGAACTGCGTGACAATGTGCAATGGACGACTAGGTCAGGAAGCATGCAGACTTCTTAGATCAGAGTTCAAAGTTGCTGTTGAAGACAATTTGGTTTAATAAAAAAAGAAAAAATGATCCATATGTTCTATGAATTTATAACACTTGAACAACACTTTTTAATAATAATTATATAAAATAAGGAAGCTTATTCAATCTAGAATTGAACACTTTGATTTTTATAAATGTACGAGTACAAATACGACAAAACACATCCAAAAACCATGAGGCATGAACGTTTACCAAAATATCGTAAACTCTGACCTTTTATCACGTGACCAATGTCTTAACCTTAGAAGCCATTAAATCGTTTGCTGTCTAACTGCTAGACATTTCCCTCCATTTTCACTTTTATCCTCCTTGTCTGAAAATTTGATTATCAAAACCTGCATTGTCATTTTCCATATACACCATGGCTTCAATTTTTTAATTGAAATATATAATTTGCATTTAATTGATCATTTATTCAAGCAATCAAAACCATCCATTAGTTCTTGAATGCCCTTCTTCTTCACCTCTTCTGAATTCACCTAGGTAAAAGTCTTAGAATTCTGTCTTCCAAAAGCATTTAAAGGGATACCACTCTCAATATAAAATCTGGACATGGTCAGACTTCATTAACTTGAGGAATCTTGTGGTATGTCGCTTGACAATGTGCAATGGACGACTAGGTCAGGAAGCATGCAGACTTCTTAGATTAGAGTTTAAAGATGCTGTTGAAGATAATTTGTTTAATAAAAGATGAAAGAAAGATCCATATGTGCTATCTCAAGAATTGAAGATTGCCTACGAGGCTGGCAAAGGGATGAATAAACTGGTACCAGTTTTGTTCACTGTAGAAACATTGGCAGCAACTATTTTATTAGATGATGATGACCTTAGGCATTAAGTTGAAGTTTTATCTAATTACATGTATGTCTTTGAAAACACTCATAATTCCTTGAAATATGTAACGGCTGCTTTCTTTGCTGCTGGTTTCATAGCCTTAGGCTTGGCTGCCTTTTTCTCTCCAGCTGGTTTCTTTGCAGCTGGCTTCCATTAGTTCTTGAATGCTCTTCTTCTTCACCTCTTCTTTATGCTCCTTGTAAAAGTCTTGGAATTCTGTCTTCTCAAAGCGTTTAAAGGGATACCACTCTCAATATAAAATCTTAGCATGGTCAGACTTCATGAACTGCGTGACAATGTGCAATGGACGACTAGGTCAGGAAGCATGCAGACTTCTTAGATCAGAGTTCAAAGTTGCTGTTGAAGACAATTTGGTTTAATAAAAAAAGAAAAAATGATCCATATGTTCTATGAATTTATAACACTTGAACAACACTTTTTAATAATAATTATATAAAATAAGGAAGCTTATTCAATCTAGAATTGAACACTTTGATTTTTATAAATGTACGAGTACAAATACGACAAAACACATCCAAAAACCATGAGGCATGAACGTTTACCAAAATATCGTAAACTCTGACCTTTTATCACGTGACCAATGTCTTAACCTTAGAAGCCATTAAATCGTTTGCTGTCTAACTGCTAGACATTTCCCTCCATTTTCACTTTTATCCTCCTTGTCTGAAAATTTGATTATCAAAACCTGCATTGTCATTTTCCATATACACCATGGCTTCAATTTTTTAATTGAAATATATAATTTGCATTTAATTGATCATTTATTCAAGCAATCAAAACCATCCATTAGTTCTTGAATGCCCTTCTTCTTCACCTCTTCTGAATTCACCTAGGTAAAAGTCTTAGAATTCTGTCTTCCAAAAGCATTTAAAGGGATACCACTCTCAATATAAAATCTGGACATGGTCAGACTTCATTAACTTGAGGAATCTTGTGGTATGTCGCTTGACAATGTGCAATGGACGACTAGGTCAGGAAGCATGCAGACTTCTTAGATTAGAGTTTAAAGATGCTGTTGAAGATAATTTGTTTAATAAAAGATGAAAGAAAGATCCATATGTGCTATCTCAAGAATTGAAGATTGCCTACGAGGCTGGCAAAGGGATGAATAAACTGGTACCAGTTTTGTTCACTGTAGAAACATTGGCAGCAACTATTTTATTAGATGATGATGACCTTAGGCATTAAGTTGAAGTTTTATCTAATTACATGTATGTCTTTGAAAACACTCATAATTCCTTGAAATATGTAACGGCTGCTTTCTTTGCTGCTGGTTTCATAGCCTTAGGCTTGGCTGCCTTTTTCTCTCCAGCTGGTTTCTTTGCAGCTGGCTTCCATTAGTTCTTGAATGCTCTTCTTCTTCACCTCTTCTTTATGCTCCTTGTAAAAGTCTTGGAATTCTGTCTTCTCAAAGCGTTTAAAGGGATACCACTCTCAATATAAAATCTTAGCATGGTCAGACTTCATGAACTGCGTGACAATGTGCAATGGACGACTAGGTCAGGAAGCATGCAGACTTCTTAGATCAGAGTTCAAAGTTGCTGTTGAAGACAATTTGGTTTAATAAAAAAAGAAAAAATGATCCATATGTTCTATGAATTTATAACACTTGAACAACACTTTTTAATAATAATTATATAAAATAAGGAAGCTTATTCAATCTAGAATTGAACACTTTGATTTTTATAAATGTACGAGTACAAATACGACAAAACACATCCAAAAACCATGAGGCATGAACGTTTACCAAAATATCGTAAACTCTGACCTTTTATCACGTGACCAATGTCTTAACCTTAGAAGCCATTAAATCGTTTGCTGTCTAACTGCTAGACATTTCCCTCCATTTTCACTTTTATCCTCCTTGTCTGAAAATTTGATTATCAAAACCTGCATTGTCATTTTCCATATACACCATGGCTTCAATTTTTTAATTGAAATATATAATTTGCATTTAATTGATCATTTATTCAAGCAATCAAAACCATCCATTAGTTCTTGAATGCCCTTCTTCTTCACCTCTTCTGAATTCACCTAGGTAAAAGTCTTAGAATTCTGTCTTCCAAAAGCATTTAAAGGGATACCACTCTCAATATAAAATCTGGACATGGTCAGACTTCATTAACTTGAGGAATCTTGTGGTATGTCGCTTGACAATGTGCAATGGACGACTAGGTCAGGAAGCATGCAGACTTCTTAGATTAGAGTTTAAAGATGCTGTTGAAGATAATTTGTTTAATAAAAGATGAAAGAAAGATCCATATGTGCTATCTCAAGAATTGAAGATTGCCTACGAGGCTGGCAAAGGGATGAATAAACTGGTACCAGTTTTGTTCACTGTAGAAACATTGGCAACAACTATTTTATTAGATGATGATGACCTTAGGCATTAAGTTGAAGTTTTATCTAATTACATGTATGTCTTTGAAAACACTCATAATTCCTTGAAATATGTAACGGCTGCTTTCTTTGCTGCTGGTTTCATAGCCTTAGGCTTGGCTGCCTTTTTCTCTCCAGCTGGTTTCTTTGCAGCTGGCTTCCATTAGTTCTTGAATGCTCTTCTTCTTCACCTCTTCTTTATGCTCCTTGTAAAAGTCTTGGAATTCTGTCTTCTCAAAGCGTTTAAAGGGATACCACTCTCAATATAAAATCTTAGCATGGTCAGACTTCATGAACTGCGTGACAATGTGCAATGGACGACTAGGTCAGGAAGCATGCAGACTTCTTAGATCAGAGTTCAAAGTTGCTGTTGAAGACAATTTGGTTTATTAAAAAAAGAAAAAATGATCCATATGTTCTATGAATTTATAACACTTGAACAACACTTTTTAATAATAATTATATAAAATAAGGAAGCTTATTCAATCTAGAATTGAACACTTTGATTTTTATAAATGTACGAGTACAAATACGACAAAACACATCCAAAAACCATGAGGCATGAACGTTTACCAAAATATCGTAAACTCTGACCTTTTATCACGTGACCAATGTCTTAACCTTAGAAGCCATTAAATCGTTTGCTGTCTAACTGCTAGACATTTCCCTCCATTTTCACTTTTATCCTCCTTGTCTGAAAATTTGATTATCAAAACCTGCATTGTCATTTTCCATATACACCATGGCTTCAATTTTTTAATTGAAATATATAATTTGCATTTAATTGATCATTTATTCAAGCAATCAAAACCATCCATTAGTTCTTGAATGCCCTTCTTCTTCACCTCTTCTGAATTCACCTAGGTAAAAGTCTTAGAATTCTGTCTTCCAAAAGCATTTAAAGGGATACCACTCTCAATATAAAATCTGGACATGGTCAGACTTCATTAACTTGAGGAATCTTGTGGTATGTCGCTTGACAATGTGCAATGGACGACTAGGTCAGGAAGCATGCAGACTTCTTAGATTAGAGTTTAAAGATGCTGTTGAAGATAATTTGTTTAATAAAAGATGAAAGAAAGATCCATATGTGCTATCTCAAGAATTGAAGATTGCCTACGAGGCTGGCAAAGGGATGAATAAACTGGTACCAGTTTTGTTCACTGTAGAAACATTGGCAGCAACTATTTTATTAGATGATGATGACCTTAGGCATTAAGTTGAAGTTTTATCTAATTACATGAATGTCTTTGAAAACACTCATAATTCCTTGAAATATGTAACGGCTGCTTTCTTTGCTGCTGGTTTCATAGCCTTAGGCTTGGCTGCCTTTTTCTCTCCAGCTGGTTTCTTTGCAGCTGGCTTCCATTAGTTCTTGAATGCTCTTCTTCTTCACCTCTTCTTTATGCTCCTTGTAAAAGTCTTGGAATTCTGTCTTCTCAAAGCGTTTAAAGGGATACCACTCTCAATATAAAATCTTAGCATGGTCAGACTTCATGAACTGCGTGACAATGTGCAATGGACGACTAGGTCAGGAAGCATGCAGACTTCTTAGATCAGAGTTCAAAGTTGCTGTTGAAGACAATTTGGTTTAATAAAAAAAGAAAAAATGATCCATATGTTCTATGAATTTATAACACTTGAACAACACTTTTTAATAATAATTATATAAAATAAGGAAGCTTATTCAATCTAGAATTGAACACTTTGATTTTTATAAATGTACGAGTACAAATACGACAAAACACATCCAAAAACCATGAGGCATGAACGTTTACCAAAATATCGTAAACTCTGACCTTTTATCACGTGACCAATGTCTTAACCTTAGAAGCCATTAAATCGTTTGCTGTCTAACTGCTAGACATTTCCCTCCATTTTCACTTTTATCCTCCTTGTCTGAAAATTTGATTATCAAAACCTGCATTGTCATTTTCCATATACACCATGGCTTCAATTTTTTAATTGAAATATATAATTTGCATTTAATTGATCATTTATTCAAGCAATCAAAACCATCCATTAGTTCTTGAATGCCCTTCTTCTTCACCTCTTCTGAATTCACCTAGGTAAAAGTCTTAGAATTCTGTCTTCCAAAAGCATTTAAAGGGATACCACTCTCAATATAAAATCTGGACATGGTCAGACTTCATTAACTTGAGGAATCTTGTGGTATGTCGCTTGACAATGTGCAATGGACGACTAGGTCAGGAAGCATGCAGACTTCTTAGATTAGAGTTTAAAGATGCTGTTGAAGATAATTTGTTTAATAAAAGATGAAAGAAAGATCCATATGTGCTATCTCAAGAATTGAAGATTGCCTACGAGGCTGGCAAAGGGATGAATAAACTGGTACCAGTTTTGTTCACTGTAGAAACATTGGCAGCAACTATTTTATTAGATGATGATGACCTTAGGCATTAAGTTGAAGTTTTATCTAATTACATGTATGTCTTTGAAAACACTCATAATTCCTTGAAATATGTAACGGCTGCTTTCTTTGCTGCTGGTTTCATAGCCTTAGGCTTGGCTGCCTTTTTCTCTCCAGCTGGTTTCTTTGCAGCTGGCTTCCATTAGTTCTTGAATGCTCTTCTTCTTCACCTCTTCTTTATGCTCCTTGTAAAAGTCTTGGAATTCTGTCTTCTCAAAGCGTTTAAAGGGATACCACTCTCAATATAAAATCTTAGCATGGTCAGACTTCATGAACTGCGTGACAATGTGCAATGGACGACTAGGTCAGGAAGCATGCAGACTTCTTAGATCAGAGTTCAAAGTTGCTGTTGAAGACAATTTGGTTTAATAAAAAAAGAAAAAATGATCCATATGTTCTATGAATTTATAACACTTGAACAACACTTTTTAATAATAATTATATAAAATAAGGAAGCTTATTCAATCT
Source organism: Mytilus edulis (assembly GCF_963676685.1). Lineage (NCBI taxonomy): Eukaryota > Metazoa > Mollusca > Bivalvia > Mytilida > Mytilidae > Mytilus > Mytilus edulis. The sequence goes on from NC_092346.1 coordinate 16,272,972, forward strand.
AGAATTGAACACTTTGATTTTTATAAATGTACGAGTACAAATACGACAAAACACATCCAAAAACCATGAGGCATGAACGTTTACCAAAATATCGTAAACTCTGACCTTTTATCACGTGACCAATGTCTTAACCTTAGAAGCCATTAAATCGTTTGCTGTCTAACTGCTAGACATTTCCCTCCATTTTCACTTTTATCCTCCTTGTCTGAAAATTTGATTATCAAAACCTGCATTGTCATTTTCCATATACACCATGGCTTCAATTTTTTAATTGAAATATATAATTTGCATTTAATTGATCATTTATTCAAGCAATCAAAACCATCCATTAGTTCTTGAATGCCCTTCTTCTTCACCTCTTCTGAATTCACCTAGGTAAAAGTCTTAGAATTCTGTCTTCCAAAAGCATTTAAAGGGATACCACTCTCAATATAAAATCTGGACATGGTCAGACTTCATTAACTTGAGGAATCTTGTGGTATGTCGCTTGACAATGTGCAATGGACGACTAGGTCAGGAAGCATGCAGACTTCTTAGATTAGAGTTTAAAGATGCTGTTGAAGATAATTTGTTTAATAAAAGATGAAAGAAAGATCCATATGTGCTATCTCAAGAATTGAAGATTGCCTACGAGGCTGGCAAAGGGATGAATAAACTGGTACCAGTTTTGTTCACTGTAGAAACATTGGCAGCAACTATTTTATTAGATGATGATGACCTTAGGCATTAAGTTGAAGTTTTATCTAATTACATGTATGTCTTTGAAAACACTCATAATTCCTTGAAATATGTAACGGCTGCTTTCTTTGCTGCTGGTTTCATAGCCTTAGGCTTGGCTGCCTTTTTCTCTCCAGCTGGTTTCTTTGCAGCTGGCTTCCATTAGTTCTTGAATGCTCTTCTTCTTCACCTCTTCTTTATGCTCCTTGTAAAAGTCTTGGAATTCTGTCTTCTCAAAGCGTTTAAAGGGATACCACTCTCAATATAAAATCTTAGCATGGTCAGACTTCATGAACTGCGTGACAATGTGCAATGGACGACTAGGTCAGGAAGCATGCAGACTTCTTAGATCAGAGTTCAAAGTTGCTGTTGAAGACAATTTGGTTTAATAAAAAAAGAAAAAATGATCCATATGTTCTATGAATTTATAACACTTGAACAACACTTTTTAATAATAATTATATAAAATAAGGAAGCTTATTCAATCTAGAATTGAACACTTTGATTTTTATAAATGTACGAGTACAAATACGACAAAACACATCCAAAAACCATGAGGCATGAACGTTTACCAAAATATCGTAAACTCTGACCTTTTATCACGTGACCAATGTCTTAACCTTAGAAGCCATTAAATCGTTTGCTGTCTAACTGCTAGACATTTCCCTCCATTTTCACTTTTATCCTCCTTGTCTGAAAATTTGATTATCAAAACCTGCAGAGTTCAAAGATGCTGTTGAAGACAATTTGGTTCAATAAAAAAAGAAAGAAAGATCCATATGTGCTATCCCAAGAATTGAAGATTGCCAACGAGGCTGGCAAAGGGATATGTAATGGCTGCTTTCTTTGTTGCTGGTTTCTTAGCCTTATGCTTGGCTGCCTTTTTCTCACCAGCTGAATCCAGAGTTTTTGTGATCTGAAAGAGTCAAAAATGGTTTTACTTCATATTTTATACCCCGCAATACGTTGCCAAACATATTTAAGGAATTATAAGGGATTTTCCTGAAAACCTCCGCAAATTTTCAGAAAAAAAGTTATAACACTTGAACAACACTTTTTAATAATAATTATGTAAAATAAGGAAGCTTATTGAATCTAGAATTGAACACTTTGATTTTTATAAATGTACAAGTACAAATAAGAAAAAACACATCCAAAAACCATGAGGCATGCACGTTTACCAAAATATCGTAAACTGACCTTTTATCAAGTGACCAATGTCTTAACCTTAGAAGCCATTAAATCGTTTGCTGTCTAACTGCTAGACCTTTCCCTCTATTTTCACTTTTATCCTCCTTGTCTGAAAATTTGATTATCAAAACCTGCATTGTCATTTTCCATGTACACCATGGCTTCAATTTTTTTATTGAAATATATAATTTGCATTTAATTGATCATTTATTCAAGCAATCAAAACCATCCATTAGTTCTTGAATGCCCTTCTTCTTCACCTCTTCTGAATTCACCTAGGTAAAAGTCTTAGAATTCTGTCTTCCAAAAGCATTTAAAGGGATACCACTCTCAATATAAAATCTGGACATGGTCAGACTTCATTAACTTGAGGAATCTTGTGGTATGTCGCTTGACAATGTGCAATGGACGACTAGGTCAGGAAGCATGCAGACTTCTTAGATCAGAGTTCAAAGATGCTGTTGAAGACAATTTGGTTCAATAAAAAAAGAAAGAAAGATCCATATGTGCTATCCCAAGAATTGAAGATTGCCAAGGAGGCTGGCAAAGGGATATGTAATGGCTGCTTTCTTTGTTGCTGGTTTCTTAGCCTTATGCTTGGCTGCCTTTTTCTCACCAGCTGAATCCAGAGTTTTTGTGATCTGAAAGAGTCAAAAATGGTTTTACTTCATATTTTATACCCCGCAATACGTTGCCAAACATATTTAAGGAATTATAAGGGATTTTCCTGAAAACCTCCGCAAATTTTCAGAAAAAAAGTTATAACACTTGAACAACACTTTTTAATAATAATTATGTAAAATAAGGAAGCTTATTGAATCTAGAATTGAACACTTTGATTTTTATAAATGTACAAGTACAAATAAGAAAAAACACATCCAAAAACCATGAGGCATGCACGTTTACCAAAATATCGTAAACTGACCTTTTATCAAGTGACCAATGTCTTAACCTTAGAAGCCATTAAATCGTTTGCTGTGTAACTGCTAGACCTTTCCCTCTATTTTCACTTTTATCCTCCTTGTCTGAAAATATGATTATCAAAACCTGCATTGTCATTTTCTATGTACACCATGGCTTCAATTTTTTTATTGAAATATATAATTTGCATTCAATTGATCATTTATTCAAGCAATCATAACCATCCATTAGTTCTTGAATGCCCTTCTTCTTCACCTCTTCTGAATTCTCCTAGGTAAAAGTCTTGAAATTCTGTCTTCCAAAAGCATTTAAAAGGATACCACTCTATAATATCACACATTATAAACTTTATTAATTCTCAACTCCCTGGAAAAGATTAAAGTTCTAGGTATTTGATAAATGTAATTTATTACAGTACACATAAGGTTCTTCAGTTAAACATTACTTGTGCTGATTTCTTGTAATGTATACATATATGCTTTTTTTTAAGCATCAATGAAACTGAAGCAATCACAGAATCTAAAATATATTCCTGTTTGATTTTGGTTTGATTATCTCAAGATGATCTAAGCTTTTTTTCCCTACAATGTAGAAAGTAGAATATTGTTTGAACATTGCTCTAGTCAGAAAACTACCATTCACCAATTGTCCTTTAGGAAGATATATAAGCATATATGTTCTTTTAGCAATATAAATGATATTTTGTTTAACAATTGAGCTTTTTTAATTGTCTATTTGGCATTTTAACTTACTTCTCTCCCTTTTAATAAAAGGTATACTAAGTCCACCTACTGTTGCTCTCTTTCAAGCTTTTGATGTTGGACAGGTTAATTGACTAATTGTTTCGCTTATCCATTCATAGATCAAGTACAGTATGAAATTGTCTACAGTCTTTTGCAGCAATTCATATTATTGTCAGTTTTATTTCCAATTTTTCTTGTTCAGGACTTATGCCAAACATTGCTGGTTTCTGTCATTTTGGTGTATAATAGAGAAATGCTAGTCTTTAAGTGACTTTGTCTGTATTATTCATACTTTTATTTTAGACAATCCCTTATATGAAACTATAGACAAAGATCATCATATTAAATAACAGCAATAGAGTATTCTCTTGTATTGGTGTTATTTCTTGAATCGCACTGCATTACGATTGATACCCTTATTAAATGATGCTTTCAATAATTATTTGCTGTTTCAAGTGAGATATAATATGTTATAGTGTAGTTTCCCACCTTATGTTCTCATTCATTCTTCAACCAAGTCTATTGAAGTCACATTCCCCAACAAATGATCTAATTAAACTTAATTCAAACCATTAGATTTTTGCAGAACTTAATTTTGGCAGACTGTATACGTCTGTAAATACTTATGTCTTGGCAATGGACAAGGTCAAGTTTTTCTCTGACTGTTAACAACATCTTTTTAAACTTGTGTTATCTAAGTGCTTCCTTCTAAAAAAATCTAAAAATGCTTGTCTTTAAGTGACTTTGTCTGTATTATTCATACTTTTATTTTAGACAATCCCATATATATGAAACTATAGACAAAGATCATCATATTAAGTAACAGCAATAGAGTATTCTCTAGTATTGGTGTTATTTTTTGCATTGCACTGCATTACGATGATCTTGATACCCTATTTAAAAGATGCTTTTAATAATTAGTTGCTGTTTGAAGTGAGATATAATATGTTATAGTGTAGTTTCCACCTTATGTTCTCATTCATTCTTCAACCAAGTCTATTGTTGTCACATGCTGCCAACAAATGAACTAACTAAACTTTATTTAAACCATTAGATTTTTGCAAAACTTTATTTAAACATCTACGCCAAATGTCTAAATATTTGTCTTTGACTAAAAGTTGATTTTTTTTTGGTGCAGACTGAAATATCCTCTTTACTTGAAATGTGTGCACCAGACCGCGGATTTGAAACGTGTCACTATGAGAATCCTTGATTAGACACAGATTTTCTTTAATAAATAATATGTTATAAAGAAACATAACTGAATCATCTTAATTGATTCAAATTAATTTCGTTATTGATTTTCAGTGTTATATATCAATTGTATGTAACTTTTAAACAATTGGTTAATACATGTTCCTTTTCGTTATATTTTTAATATGCATATCTCAAGGAATATTTTTATGTTTTTATAATATGTATTATTTGTCAATTATTTTGAATTTTATTTATGTAAAATGAATGCTATAAATTCAGATTATAGTTGTTAAATTGTATAAGAATATTTAATGCTAACTATACCAACAGACAATCAGACAGACAGAGGTCAGATCACTATTTTTTCACAATTAACTTACTAGTGTTTGTAATTACTTCTAAAAAGAAGAGTTATCTTTTGTATCACTATTTATATTTTGATATATATATATACAAGTCTAAATTGAAAACTACGTTCAAACCTATGATTGCATTGGATAAAAACCGCAATTTTTATACGTGTGCATGTAGAACAAATTTTGTTGTAGAAGGGTCTTAATATATATATTTATGAGTGTAACATATTCGTTGACTTCAAACCTTTTTTTATGGTATATTTGGGTGTTAGAATGGCATTCATTATCACTGAAATTGTTATTTAAGGTCCTGCTTAAGAATTTCTCCAAGTACTGAATTTTCTGACTGTGATATTGGCTTTTTTGACAATTGAATGGACATGTATCTGGTACTAGCATCATTCAGACATAATAAATAAGACATGTTGGAAATTTATAATAGTTATTACCTTTGTTTATAATAATGTTAGGTTTCCTAAATTAATATTGAACTTAATCTGTAAATAATTCAGCATATTTCCACTGATGGTAAAAGAATTCAAAATCCCTCATTACCATTAAAAACAATTATTGTGTTGTAACTAGCAATTAATTGCTTCTAGAATAGATAATCAAAGTGTCTTTGTCTTAATTGTGGATTTTTGTAAATACAAACCTCTATCTGAAACTTTAGACAAAGACCTTTGATGATCATATTAAATAACAGCAAAATAATTGGTGTTATTTCTTTCTTTTAATAAATATCAACATAGGAACAAAGGTGTAATCTTGCATGATTTTATGTTGGCACTTGATTGTCAAAGATATGAGGGTCTGTTTCTGACTGAACATAAGCTGCACTGATGCTAAATTAAATTATGAAGCTATTAATTCAACGTGTTTTAGTCTTATCTCTAAATTAAGAAAGGGAAGAATAAAAACACTGGTTCAATCAATGTTCATCTTCAAAGATATATGAAAGCATTAGCATTGTTCTTATACACAAATATTGACAGATAACCGAATCTTGATCACTATTTATTTGCCTTCATTAGTCATGTATTTTAAAGTAATTAGGTGTAGTATTTAGAAATATTTAATTATTCCCATGTATAAAAAGGACTTCGGAATAAAGTTTGCTTCAAGATTTTTCACATGGCTGGATCCAATTTATTAAAAAAAAAATATTAATTTACTTTCTACAGTTTTAATCCTTTGCATTTTTAGTTGTGTTGACAATAAAGATATTTTAGCTTTGTTTGGTCTAGCTATACTGCACACCACAAATTACTGACCAGTCACAAAGAATGATATATTTTTACCAGCAACATGTTTTCCTTCAACAAGCAGTCCACGAGCAAAATCTTTATGTACTTTCTTTTCTTTATCTTTTCAAATTTGTCATCACAGCTCAGATATACCAGACAGTTGCACATGATGTTGCTCATTACCAACAACAGTCATCCCTTCAATATTTGTTCAATAAGCAAAATCTCTAAATGTTTTTTTTCTTTATCTTTTTTTGCCACGTTACAACTGTGAACTAAGTGCTTTGATAGTCATGACGTTAAATAACCACATTAAAAAATTGGTTGTATTTGTAACTACAAAACACATTATAATGAAATGAATGTGTTTTTTGAATTCTTTAATTTAGAAATTAAAAACAATTATTGTATTGTAACTAGCAATTATTTGCGTCTAGAAAAGCTAATCGAAGTGTCTTTGTCTTAATTGTGGATTTTTGTAAATACAAACCTCTATCTGAAACTTAAGACAAAGATTATTGATGATCATATTTAATAAAAACTCATAGAGCTTGCTGATGTTGTTTGACCAATAATTGGATTCAACTAAAAAGAAAAAAAAGTAGCATGAATAATATTGTTATAGTAAATATTTATTGTTTCATTACACACAAAAGAATCGGTGTTATTTCTTACTTTTATAAATTTCTACCTGGGAAGAAAGGTGTATTTTGCATGCCTTTATGTTGGCACTTGATTGTTAAAGATATGAGGGACTGTTTCTGACTGAACATAAGATCATATTCTACCTATAGCCCCATCATTTTCTATTTCTGCTCCTCTACCCCATGTCAATCTGAGACTGGCTTCAAGAATACCACTATCTGGTAGTCCATATGATCTCTAAAAAAGAAAAACAAAATAATTGTTATAGTAATTTAATGTTAAAGTAGAAGAGGAACATGAAATATCGAAAAGTTATTCAAGAAAGTGTTGAAATATAACTTCAATCATTAATTTTACTCTAATTTACTGTTGTTATAACTTGCAGTATCCTATGATGCAGGTACCCAGTTATCTCCCTTTGATCGCTTCTTCGCAAGGAATAAGCTGACACAATTGCGTATCCAGAGTTTTTGTGATCTGGTTTTACTTCATAATGTATACCGCTCAATACGTTACCAAACCTATTTAAAGAATTATAAGGGATTTTCATACACCGCAGCAAATTTTCAGAAAAAAAGTTTCACTTCACTTGTGAATTTATAACACTTGAACAACACTTTTTAATAATAATTATATAAAATAAGGAAGCTTATGCTTATTCAATCTAGAATTGAACACATCCAAAAACCATGAGGCATGCACGTTTACTAATATATATCGTAAACTCTGACCTTTTATCACTTGACCAATGTCTTGACCTAAGAAGCCATTAAATCCGTTTGCTGTCTAACTGCTAGACCTTTCCCTCCATTTTCACTTTTATCCTCCTAACAATGTCTGAAAATTTGATTATCAAAACCTGCATTGTCATTTTCCATGTACACCATGACTTCAATTTTTTAATTGAAATATATAATTTGCATTCAATTGTTCATTTATTCAAGCAATCAAAACCATCCATTAGTTCTTGAATGCTCTTCTTCTTCACCTCTTCTGAATGCTCCTAGGTAAAAGTCTTTGAATTCTGTCTTCCAAAAGCATTTAAAAGGATACCACTCTATAATATCACACATTATAAATTATATTAATTCTCAACTCCCCTGAAAAGATAAAAGTTCTAGGTATTTGATAAATGTAATTTCATTGAAACACCTTCTTTCTGGATACACGCATACATTTAGTTCCTTTAATTACATTTTTCTAAAATTTCACCTGTTTAACAACATCTTTTTAAACTTATGTCATCTAAGTGTTTCCTTCTAAAAATGGTAGTCTTTAAGTGACTTTGTCTGTATTATTCATACCTCCATTTTAGACAATCCCAATTATGAAACTATAGACAAAGATTATCATATTAAATAACAGCAATAGAGTATTCACTCTCATTGGTGTTATTTCTTAAATTGCACTGCATTACAATCGTCTTAATACCCTGTATAAATGATGCTTTTAATAATGAATCAGTAGTGTAGTTTTGCACTGTTATGTTCTCATTCATTCCTCAACCAAGTCTATTGAAGTCACATACCATTGATTTTTTATAAATTAGAAACAGGTAATTTCTTGTTATGTATACATGTATTTTTATTTATTTTTTTATCATCAATGAAACTGTTGGAATGTAAAATATATTTCTGTTTGATTTTGGTTTGATAATCTCAAGATGATCTATGCTTTTTTTCCTACAATGTAGAAAGTAGAATATTGTTTAAAAATAGCTCTTGTCAGAAAATAACCATTCTCCAATTGTCCTTTAGGAAGATATGTAAGCATATATGTTCTTTTAGCAATATAAATGATCTGTTTTTTAACAATTGAGCTTTTTTAATGGTCTACTTGGAATTTTAACTTTCATTGCTTCTCTCCCTTTTAATAAAAGGTATATTAAGTCCACCTACTGTTGCTCTCTTTCAAGCTTTTGTTGTTCGATAGGTTAATTGACTAATTGTTTTGCTTATCCAATCATACATAAAGTACAGTATGAAATTGTGTACAGTTTTTTGCAGCAATTCATATTTCTGTCTGTTTTATTTCCCATTTTTCTGGTTCAGGACAAACACTGCTGGTTTCTGTCACTTTGGTGTAAGATAGAGAAATGCTTGTCTTTAAGTGACTTTGTCTGTATTATTCATACTTTTATTTTAGACAATCCCATATATGAAACTATAGACAAAGATCATCATATTAAATAACAGCAAATGAGTATTCCCTTGTATTGGTGTTATTTCTTGCGTTGCACTGCATTACGATGATCTTGATACCCTGATTAAATGATGCTTTTAATAATGAATTGCTGTTTCAAAGAGATATAAAATGTTGTAGTGTAGTTTTGCACCTCATGTTCTCATTCATTCTTCAACCAAGACTATTGTAGTCACATGCCCCAACAAATAAACTAATTAAACTTAATTCAAACCATTAGATTTTTGCAGAACTTAATTTTGGCAGACTGTTTACATCTGTAAATACTTATGTTTTGGCAGTGGACAAGGTCAAGTTTTTAACTGACTGTTAACAACATCTTTTTAAACTTGTGTTATCTAAGTGCTTCCTTCTAAAAATGCTGGTCTTTAAGTGACTTTGTCTGTATTATTCATACTTTTATTTTAGACAATCCCATATATGAAACTATAGACAAAGATCATCATATAAAATAATAGCAATACAGTATTCTCTTGTATTGGTGTTATTTCTTGCATTGCACTGCGTTACGATGATCTTGATACCCAGGTTAAATGATGCTTTTAATAATGAATTGCAGTTTCAAGTGAGATATAATATGTTAGTGTAGTTTTGCACCTTATGTTCTCATTTATTCTTCAACCAAGTCTATTGTTGTCACATGCTGCCAATAAATGAACTAATTAAACTTTATTTAAACGATTAGATTTTTGCAAAACTTTATTTAAACATCTACGCCAAATGTGTAAATATTGGTTTTTGACTAAAAGTTGATTTTTTTTTGGTGCAGACTGAAATATCCTATTTACTTGAAATAGTACTTTGATTATGTCTTTGAAAAACAAAGATAGATATTTGGTGTTATTAGTAACTACAAAAAAAATAATTAATGATTGTTGTACTGCTCCTCAGTGCATCTTAAATGACTTTTAAAGCTGTTGCTGTTATTGTTTATAGATATCATCAGTATTAATGAATATAAGGTTCACTCAATCCAAAACTCTTTATGCAACGTATTGTTTTATAATCTTAGGAAGATTTTTTGTATCCACATGTGTTTGAATAACACTTTGTTGGCAGCAGCTAAAGGAACATTGTTTTGCTCTTCTGCTTCACCTATTTTCCTAAGTAAAAGTCATGGAATCCTGTCTCCCAGAAACATTTAAAGGGATACCACTCTATAATTCTACACATTATCAACATAAATTACTGACAACATACTTAATATACATTTGTATTGCTTGTACATCCTGGTTTACATGGAATGCAATAAAAAGAAGTAATAAAGCAATCATAATATTTCTAAAACCATTTAACTTCAACTTTTGTAAAGTATACTATATATTAGATTTTTTTTATCTACATGTGTTTGAATAACATTTTGTTGGCAGCAGCTAAAGGAACATTTTTTTTCTCTTCTGCTTCACCTGTTCTGAATTTTTCCAGGTAAAAGTCATGGAATCCTTTCTCCCATGAATAGTCATCTGCCAGCTGCAATCTATCATTAGGCCAATGTTGTCATCATGGTTTGTCGTCAGTACCATTTGCAAGTACAACAGTTATAGTTGGCTGTAACCTATGCCACCTCCCAACCATCTGTTGTCATGGTGTGTAAGCTATCTTACCAGCCAATTAAACTTGATTTGGCCAGTATGCATCTTGCAAGTAGGTGTTTCATCCCCTATTCTACAACTTTCAAGAAATGTGAGCATCACTTCAGGTTTTTTTTAGCTGTTCTGGCTATAAATGTTATCATTGTGTTTTCCTGTTAGTTCTTTTATAAATACAAGCATGTCTTACTTTTAGGAGATCTAGGCTAAATTATGCACTTCTGGTTTTATGTAAGCACCACATCAGCACCATTTGAAAGTTTATAGTCTTTCAGCAATTTCAGCTGTTTCCTACCATTTTCCTTCCAATTCATATTATCTTCATCTTGTAATGTTTTGTTTTCGTTTACCCAATCTAGAAATTCAGGTGGATCATTTAAAAATTATGTTTTGTTTTCATTCTGATTAATCTAACAATTTTTAAGTTTCAATTAAAAAAGGCAATTGTTAGAATAGTCCCTTTAATCAATTAATAGATGGTTTATAATAATCTAATAAATCAGAATAGCCTAGATATAATTTTTCTTCCTTGACTTAAATTCCTTCAACAATTGTGTATTTATGCACCTTCCTATGTTGGTGTAGTGTGTTTCAAATGTTTAAGCCATGCATGCACCTTCCTATGTTGGTGTAGTGTGTTTCAAATGTTTAAGCCATGCCTGTTAGGTGTTACCAATTCTTTGTATCTTTTCAATGCTGTTTTATAAACCTTGTGCTATGTGCGCATTTGCCTCAAGCTTGCATGTATCATGGGCTATGTGTGTTTAGAACCTAAACATGAATTTGCTATATTTATGTTTCATATATAAATAACTTGCCAATATGAAATACTAAAATAAATTAAGGACTGAATGCATATACATAATATTTATGTTATATGAATTTAAAGTGCCATAACTTAATAAGTAAGCCACCTACCAAAACTGATAACAACAAGAACAAAATAATTATAATAAAGCAATTTGGTTGTGAATTCAGTTTGACTAAAACAATTTTAATTGGCTACAATCAACTAAGGATATGTAATAACCAATTCTAAATAAAACAATATTGATTAATAGTTCATTAGTATTTTTAATTTCTTCTCCTTGTTTCACATTTGATTGCTTAATTTCTTCCACCATAGTTGTTGCTTATATTGCGTATGTTTTCATCATAATTGTTAACTAAAAATGCCCTCTGTGGGACCTTGAACTTAAATTATATCCCAATGTATAAGCAATTTACCTATGATAATCTTCTATACAATATATTTTGTTGTCTACATCAATCGTAAACAACACTCCATCAAGCAGCTTTTTTCCCATTTAAGAGGTGAACTGACCACCATCAGTATGAAATAAAAAAAAAGTAATAGAAGCAATCAAAATATTTTAAAAACCATTTAACTTAACTCAAATAATGTATAGTATACCATATATTAGATTTTTTATCCACACTATGGTAGCAGCAGCTAAAGGATCATAAAATCTGACTCCTCATTCTAGACCTTTTTCTCCATTTTCACTTTTATCCTCCTCATTGGAAATTGTAATTATCAAAATATGTTTTGTCATTTACCATGAAGACCATGGCTTCAATATTTAATTGAAATTATAATTTGCATTTGTTCTGAATTCTCTTGGGTAAAAGTCTTGGAATCCTGTCTCACAAAAGCATTGAAAGGGATCCTACTGTATAATTTCACACATGAAATGATTGAACCAGGCAATGATTGAAAATAATATTTTTAGCAGATTTTTTTTATTGCACGTTTTATTTGGCAAAGTATTGCAATTTTTTAAAGCGAAAATGAAAAAAAAATCATATTTTTTTGTTGAATTACACTCTTATCAGCGTTTACAATTAACACAATTTGTGATATCAATATGTCATGGCACTTTGAAAACAAGTAGTTATTTGTTGATTGACACAGTTGTCTGTTCATCAATACAAATGATGGTTGAAACGAAAAGTCAAATGGTAAATTTATGCAAGAAAAAAAGATAAATAAGAAGACTTCTGGTAGAATGGAGAGTACTTTCTTACATTGATGTCAATGACATGACAGCCTCATCAGACTGGTTTCGTAGAGGGAATCCTTTTAAAGTCCCCCTTTACACAAAGAATCTTTCTAACATGAATTCCAGGCAGGTTCAGGGAGAAATTTGCTTGTGTGTGTTCAGAGATGATGACTGCAAAAAAGCTGTGTTACAAATATCACAATAATACGTTTTTTTCTCATCACTCATCGTCTATATATAAATTACTTGCCAAAATGAAATACAAAAAATAAATTAAGGACTGAATGCATATACATAATATTTATGTTAAATGAATTTAAGGCCCCATAACTAAATAAGTAAGCCACCTACCAAAACCAATAACAACAAGAACAAAATAATAATAATAAAGAAATTTGATTGTATATGCAGAAAGACTTTAAAACAATTTTAAATGGCTACAATCAACTAAGGATATGTAATTACCAATTCTAAATAAAACAATATTGATTAATAGTTCATTAGTATTTTTAATTTCTTCTCCTTGTTTCACATTTGATTGCTTAATTTCTTCCACCATATAGTTGTTGCCTATATTGCGTATGTTTTCATCATAATTGTTGACTAAAAATGCCCTCTGTGGGACCTTGAACTTAAATTATATCCCAATGTATAAGAAATTTACCTATGATAATCTACTATGCAATATATTTTGTTGTCTACATCAATCGTAAACGACACTCCATCAAGCAGCTTTTTTCCCATTTAAGAGGTGAACTGACCACCATCAGAATGAAATAAAAAAAAAGTAATAAAAGCAATCAAAATATTTTAAAAACCATTTAACTTAACTCAAATAATGTATAGTATACCATATATTAGATTTTTTATCCACACTATGGTAGCAGCAGCTAAAGGATCATAAAATCTGACTCCTCATTCTAGACCTTTCTGTCCATTTTCACTTTTATCCTCCTCATCTGAAAATGTAATTATCAAAATATGTTTTGTCATTTACCATGAAGACCATGGCTTCAATATTTAATTGAAATTATAATTTGCATTTGTTCTGAATTCTCTTGGGTAAAAGTCTTGGAATCCTGTCTCACAAAAGCATTGAAAGGGATACTACTGTATAATTTCACACATGAAATGATTGAACCAGGCAATGATTGAAAATAATATTTTTAGCAGATTTTTTTTATTGCACGTTTTATTTGGCAAAGTATTGCAATTTTTTAAAGAGAAAATGAAAAAAAAATCATATTTTTTTGTTGAATTACACTCTTATCAGCGTTTACAATTAACACAATCTGTGATATCAATATATCATGGCACTTTGAAAACAAGTAGTTATTTGTTGATTGACACAGTTGTCTGTTCATCAATACAAATGATGGTTGAAACGAAAAGTCAAATGGTAAATTTATACAAGAAAAAAAGATAAATAAGAAGACTTCTGTTAGAATGGAGAGTACTTTCTTACATTGATGTCAATGACATGACAGCCTCATCAGACTGATTTCGTAGAGGGAATCCGTTTAAAGTCCCCCTTTACACAAAAAATCTTTCTAACATGAATTCCAGGCAGGTTCAGGGAGGAATTTGCTTGTGTGTGTTCAGAGATGATGACTGCAAAAAAGCTGTGTTACAAATATCACAATTATACGTTTTTTTCTCATCACTCATCATCTATATATAAATTACTTGCCAAAATGAAATACAAAAAATAAATTAAGGACTGAATGCATATACATAATATTTATGTTATATGAATTTAAGGCGCCATAACTAAATAAGTAAGCCACCTACCAAAACCAATAACAACAAGAACAAAATAGTTATAATAAAGCAATTTGATTGTAAATGCAGAAAGACTTTAAAACAATTTTAGATGGCTACAATCAACTAAGGATATGTAATTACCAATTCTAAATAAAACAATATACCATTAATATAGAATGAAATAGAATTAACAGCCCAGTAAAAATTTAAATTCTTCTCATTTTTTCATGTTTGAATGCCCTCTTTTCTGCTGTCTAAATTTGAAAGGCAGAACAAGTAGAGCCATTGCACGAGTATACCATTTTTTGTCATGGTCTACGGTGATGGATATACAAGTAATTGTCTGAATGGGTCCTACTAGAGAATGTCAGTTAGACATTAACACAAATGGGTTTTTTTCTCACCATATATGGTCGTCACAGTTTCTTATATAAATTACTTGCCAGTGGGTTTTTTTCTCACCATATATGTCCTCATGAAATTTTCAAATTGTGTTAGATGATCCCGTCTGTTGTTTTGAAGAAATGTCAATCCAGAAAACAGATGTTTTGAGACTCTTATAAATAATGGAGTCATAGAATTTTCATTGAAACACCTTCTTTCTGGATACACGCATACATTTAGTTCCTTCAAATACACTTTTCTAAAATGTCACCCGTTCAAAACAGTAATTAAATCTTTGACAATTGTTTTAATTGGTATAGATACTGAATTTGTTATTGGTAAATTAAAACCATACTAAATATTACATTTATGTACCTTCACAGTACTCCATCTGTAAATACCTATATTTTGGCATTGGACAATTAGGTAAAGTTTTTCTCTGACTGTTAGCAACATCTTTTTAAACTTATGTCATCTAAGTGTTTCCTTCTAAAAATGGTAGTCTTTAAGTGACTTTGTCTGTATTATTCATACCTCCATTTTAGACAATCCAATATATGAAACTATAGACGAAGATCATCATATTAAATAACAGCAGTAGAGTATTCACGCTCATTGTTGTTATTTCTTCATGTTCTCATTCATTCCTCAACCAAGTCTATTGTAGTCACATACCCTGACTACTAAACCTTTTTTTAGCCGGCATATTTCCACTGGTGGGGAAATAATCAATATTCCCAAATTATAATTAAAACAATTAATGTCTTAAAACTAGCTATTATTTGCTTCTTGAATAGATTGTCAAAGTCTCTTCGTCTTAAGGATGTATTGAAGTGAAACTTAAAAAAAACCTAGATTTTGAAATTGATGCATAAAGCTAGAAAATTTTGGGTTAAGAAAAAGCTTAAAATTTTGATGGTTGGGGAGATCCTTTTCCAGATATTTAATTTTTGAAAAATTAGCGGGAAAAGGTTCACTCGATCAGATCATAAATTTTGCATTGGTAGTATTTTGGACTTAAATCGAAAGAAAAGAAATCTAGTCTGCCTTGAATTTTGGTAAATGACCCTTTATCAGATATTGCAGTCATATATGAGTGTTATGGAGCAGAATGTTTTACCCTGTATTGTAGGGGAAAAAACAAAGAATTTGAACATCAGAATCAATTTCCAAAACCTTATCTAAGCACATCCTTAATTGTTTTGTTAGTTCATTGAGCCTAATCAGATAGACTTTTTTCTATATATGTCATACATCAGTTAATCAATTACCTTTCAAACACTTTAAGTGACTTTGTCTGTATTATTCATACCTCCATTTTAGACAATCCCAATTATGAAACTATAGACAAAGATCATCATATTAAATAACAGCAATAGAGTATTCACTCTCATTGGTGTTATTTCTTGAATTGCACTGCATTACAATCGTCTTAATACCCTGTATAAATGATGCTTTTAATAATGAATCAGTAGTGTAGTTTTGCACTGTTATGTTCTCATTCATTCCTCAACCAAGTCTAATGTAGTCACATACCCCGACTACTAAACTTTTTTTTAAGCCAGCATATTTCCACTGGTGGTGAAATAATTAATAATCCCAAATTATAATTAAAACAATCAATGTATTAAAACTAGCTATAATTTGTTTCTTGAATAGATTGTCCAATTCTCTTTGTCTTAAGGATGTATTGAATGCCCTCTTTTCTGCTGTTTAAATTTGAAAGGCAGAACAAGTAGAGCCATTGCAAGTGTGTACCATTTTTTGTTATGGTCTACGGTGATGGATATACAAGTAATTTCTGAATGGGTCCTACTAGAGAATGTCAGTTAGACATTAACACAAGTGTTTTTTTTTCTCACCATATATGGTCGTCACAGTTTCTTATATAAATTACTTGCCAGTAGTTTTTTTTTCTCACCATATATGTCCTCATGAAATTTTCAAATTATGTTGGATGGTAGCCCATCAATTGTGTTAGATGATCCCGTCTGTTGTTTTGAAGAAATGTCAATCCAGAAAACAAATGTTTTGAGACGCTTATAAATAATGGAGTCATAGATCTTTCATTGAAACACCTTTTTTCTGGATACACGCATACATTTAGTTCCTTTAAATACACTTTTCTAAAATGTCACCCGTTTAACAACATCTTTTTAAACTTATGTCATCTAAGTGTTTCCTTCTAAAAATGGTAGTCTTTAAGTGACTTTGTCTGTATTATTCATACCTCCATTTTAGACAATCCCAATTATGAAACTATAGACAAAGATCATCATATTAAATAACAGCAATAGAGTATTCACTCTCATTGGTGTTATTTCTTGAATTGCACTGCATTACAATCGACTTAATACTCTGTATAAATGATGCTTTTAATAATGAATCAGTAGTGTAGTTTTGCACTGTTATGTTCTCATTCATTCCTCAACCAAGTCTATTTTAGTCACATACCATTGATTTTTTTATAAATTGGAAACAGGTAATTTCTTGTTATGTATACATGTATTTTTTATTTATTTTTTTTATCATCAATGAAACTGTTGGAATGTAAAATATATTTCTGTTTGATTTTGGTTTGATAATCTCAAGATGATCTAAGCTTTTTTTCCTACAATGTAGAAAGTAGAATATTGTTTAAAAATAGCTCTTGTCAGAAAATAACCATTCACCAATTGTCCTTTAGGAAGATATATAAGCATATATGTTCTTTTAGCAATGTAAATGATCTGTTTTTTAACAATTGAGCTTTTTTAATGGTCTACTTGGAATTTTAACTTTCATTGCTTCTCTCCCTTTTAATAAAAGGTACATTAAGTCCACCTACTGTTGCTCTCTTTCAAGCTTTTATTGTTCGATAGGTTAATTGACTAATTGTTTTGCTTATCCAATCATACATCAAGTACAGTATGAAATTGTGTACAGTTTTTTGCAGCAATTCATATTTCTGTCTGTTTTATTTCCCATTTTTCTGGTTCAGGACTTATGCCAAACACTGCTGGTTTCTGTCACTTTGATGTATGATAGAGAAATGCTTGTCTTTAAGTGACTTTGTCTGTATTATTCATACTTTTATTTTAGACAATCCCATATATGAAACTATAGATAAAGATCATCATATAGAATAACAGCAAATGAGTATTCTCTTGTATTGGTGTTATTTCTTGCATTGCACTGTGTTACGATGATCTTGATACCCAGGTTAAATGATGCTTTTAATAATGAATTGCAGTTTCAAGTGTGATATAATATGTTAGTGTAGTTTTGCACCTTATGTTCTCATTCATTCTTCAACCAAGTCTATTGTTGTCACATGCTGCCAACAAATGAACTAATTAAACTTTATTTAAACCGTTAGATTTTTGCAAAACTTTATTTAAACATCTACCCCAAATGTCTAAATATTTGTCTTTGACTAAAAGTTGATTTTTTTTTTGGTGCAGACTGAAATATCCTATTTACTTGAAATAGTACTTTGATTATGTCTTTGAAAAACAAAGATAGATATTTGGTGTTATTAGTAACTACAAAAAAAATAATTAATGATTGTTGTACTGCTCCTCAGTGCATCTTAAATGACTTTTAAAGCTGTTGCTGTTATTGTTTATAGATATCATCAGTAATAATGAATATAAGGTTCACTCAATCCAAAACTCTTTATGCAACATATTGTTTTATAATTTGAGGAAGATTTTTTGTATCCACATGTGTTTGAATAACACTTTGTTGGCAGCAGCTAAAGGAACATTGTTTTGCTCTTCTGCTTCACCTATTTTCCTAAGTAAAAGTCATGGAATCCTGTCTCCCAGAAACATTTAAAGGGATACCACTCAATAATTCTACACATCAACATAAATTACTGACAACATACTTAAAATACATTTGTATTGCTTGTACATCCTGGTTTACATGGAATGCAATAAAAAAAAGTAATAAAGCAACCAAAATATTTCTAAAACCATTTAACTTCAACTTTTGTAAAGTATACTATATATTAGATTTTTTTTATCTACATGTGTTTGAATAACACTTTGTTGGCAGCAGCTAAAAGAACATTTTTTTCCCTCTTCTGCTTCACCTGTTCTGAATTTTTCTAGGTAAAAGTCATGGAATCCTTTCTCCCATGAAAAGTCATCTGCCAGCTGCAATCTCTCATTAGGCCAATGTTGTCATCGTGGTTTGTCGTCAGTACCATTTGCAAGTACAACAGTTATAGTTGGCTGTAACCTATTCCACCTCCCAACCATCTGTTGTCATGGTGTGTAAGCTATCTTACCAGCCAATTAAACTTGATTTGGCCAGTATGCATCTTGCAAGTAGGTGTTTCATCCCCTATTCTACAACTTTCAAGAAATGTGAGCATCACTTCAGTTTTTTTTAGCTTTTCTGGCTATAAATGTTATCATTGTGTTTTCCTGTTAGTTCTTTTATAAATACAAGCATGTCTTACTATTAGGAGATCTATGCTAAATTAGGCACTTCTGGTATTATGTAAGCACCACATCAGCACCATTTGAAAGTTTATAGTCCTTCAGCATGTTCAGTTGTTTCCTACCATTTTCCTTCCAATTCATATTATCTTCATCTTGTAATGTTTTGTTTTCGTTTGCCCAATCTAGAAATTCAGGCGGATCAATTAAAAATTATGTTTTGTTTTCATTCTGATTAATCTAACAATTTTTGAAGTTTCAATTAAAAAAGTCAATTGTTAGAATAGTCCCTTTAATCAATTAATAGATGGTTTATAATAATCTAATAAATCAGAATAGCCTAGATATAATTTTTCTTCCTTGACTTAAATTCCTTCAACAATTGTGTATTTATGCACCTTCCTATGTTGGTGTAGTGTGTTTCAAATGTTTAAGCCATGCATGCACCTTCCTATGTTGGTGTAGTGTGTTTCAAATGTTTAAGCCATGCCTGTTAGGTGTTACCAATTCTTTGTATCTTTTCAATGCTGTTTTATAAACCTTGTGCTATGTGCGCATTTGCCTCAAGCTTGCATGTATCATGGGCTATGTGTGTTAAGAACCTAAACATGATCTTGCTATATTTATGTTTCATATATAAATTACTTGCCAAAATGAAATACTAAAATAAATTAAGGACTGAATGCATATATACATAATATTTATGTTATATGAATTTAAGGCGCAATAACTAAATAAGTAAGCCACCTACCAAAACCGATAACAACAAGAACAAAATAATTATAATAAAGCAAATTGGGTGTGAATGCAGTTAGACTAAAACAATTTTAATTGGCTACAATCAACTAAGGATATGTAATTACCAATTCTAAATAAAACAATATTGATTAATAGTTCATTAGTATTTTTAATTTCTTCTCCTTGTTTCACATTTAATTGCTTAATTTCTTCCACCATAGTTGTTGCTTATATTGCATATGTTTTTATCATAATTGTTAACTAAAAATGCCCTCTGTGGGACCTTCAACTTAAATTATATTTCAATGTATAAAAAATTTACCTATGATAATCTTCTATACAATATATTTTGTTGTCTACATCAATCGTAAACAACGCTCCATCAAGCAGCTTTTTTCCCATTTAAGAGGTGAACTGACCACCATCAGAATGAAATAAAAAAAAAAGTAATAGAAGCAATATAAATATTTTAAAAACCATTTAACTTAACTCAAATAATGTTTAGTATACCATATATTAGATTTTTTATCCGCACTATGGTAGCAGCAGCTAAAGGATCATAAAATCTGACTCCTCATTCTAGACCTTTCTCTCCATTTTCACTTTTATCCTCCTCATTGGAAATTGTAATTATCAAAATATGTTTTGTCATTTACCATGAAGACCATGGCTTCAATATTTAATTGAAATTATAATTTGCATTTGTTCTGAATTCTCTTGGGTAAAAGTCTTGGAATCCTGTCTCACAAAAGCATTGAAAGGGATACTACTGTATAATTTCACACATGAAATGATTGAACCAGGCAATGATTGAAAATAATATTTTTAGCAGATTTTTTTTATTGCACTTTTTATTTGACAAAGTATTGCAATTTTTAAAAGAGAAAATGAAAAAAAAATCATATTTTTTTGTTGAATTACACTCTTATCAGCGTTTACAATTAACACAATCTGTGATATCAATATATCATGGCACTTTGAAAACAAGTAGTTATTTGTTGATTGACACAGTTGTCTGTTCATCAATACAAATGATGGTTGAAACGAAAAGTCAAATGGTAAATTTATACAAGAAAAAAAGATAAATAAGAAGACTTCTGTTAGAATGGAGAGTACTTTCTTACATTGATGTCAATGACATGACAGCCTCATCAGACTGATTTCGTAGAGGGAATCCGTTTAAAGTCCCCCTTTACACAAAAAATCTTTCTAACATGAATTCCAGGCAGGTTCAGGGAGGAATTTGCTTGTGTGTGTTCAGAGATGATGACTGCAAAAAAGCTGTGTTACAAATATCACAATTATACGTTTTTTTCTCATCACTCATCATCTATATATAAATTACTTGCCAAAATGAAATACAAAAAATAAATTAAGGACTGAATGCATATACATAATATTTATGTTATATGAATTTAAGGCGCCATAACTAAATAAGTAAGCCACCTACCAAAACCAATAACAACAAGAACAAAATAGTTATAATAAAGCAATTTGATTGTAAATGCAGAAAGACTTTAAAACAATTTTAGATGGCTACAATCAACTAAGGATATGTAATTACCAATTCTAAATAAAACAATATACCATTAATATAGAATGAAATAGAATTAACAGCCCAGTAAAAATTTAAATTCTTCTCATTTTTTTCATGTTTGAATGCCCTCTTTTCTGCTGTCTAAATTTGAAAGGCAGAACAAGTAGAGCCATTGCAAGAGTGTACCATTTTTTGTCATGGTCTACGGTGATGGATATACAAGTAATTGTCTGAATGGGTCCTACTAGAGAATGTCAGTCAGACATTAACACAAATGGTTTTTTTTCTCACCATATATGGTCGTCACAGTTTCTTATATAAATTACTTGCCAGTGGGTTTTTTTCTCACCATATTTGTCCTCATGAAATTTTCAAATTGTGTTAGATGATCCCGTCTTGTTTTGAAGAAATGTCAATCCAGAAAACAGATGTTTTGAGACGCTTATAAATAATGGAGTCATAGATCTTTCATTGAAGCACCTTCTTTCTGGATACACGCATACATTTAGTTCCTTTAAATACACTTTTCTAAAATGTCACACGTTCAAAACAGTAATTAAATCTTTGACAATTGTTTTAATTGGTATAGATACTGAATTTGTTATTGGTAAATTTAAACCATACTAAATATTACATTTATGTACCTTCACAGTACTCCATCTGTAAATACCTATATTTTGGAATTGGACAATTAGGTAAAGTTTTTCTCTGACTGTTAACAACATCTTTTTAAACTTATGTCATCTAAGTTTTTCCTTCTAAAAATGGTAGTCTTTAAGTGACTTTGTCTGTATTATTCATACCTCCATTTTAGACAATCCAATATATGAAACTATAGACAAAGATCATCATATTAAATAACAGCAATAGAGTATTCACGCTCATTGTTGTTATTTCTTGAATTGCACTGCATGACGATCGTCTTGATACTCTGGTTAAATGATGCTTTTGATAATGAATTGCTGTTTCAAGTGTGATATAATATGTTCAGTAGTGTAGTTTTGCACCGTTATGTTCTCATTCATTCCTCAACCAAGTCTAATGTAGTCACATACCCTGACTACTAAACTTTTTTTAAGCCAGAATATTTCCACTGGTGGTGAAATAATTAATAATCCTAAATTATAGTTTAAACAATTAATGTATTAAAACTAGCTATAATTTGTGCTTCTTGAATAGATTGTCAAAGTCTCTTTGTCTTAAGGATGTATTGAAGTGAAACTAAAAAAAACCTAGATTTCGAAATTGATGCATAAAGCTAGAAAATTTTGGGTTAAGAAAAAGCTTAAAATGTTGATGGTTGGGGAGCTCCTTTTCCAGATATTTAATTTTTAAAAAAATAACGGGAAAAGGTTCACTCGATCAGACCATAAATTTTGCATTGGAAGTATTTTGGTCTTAAATCGAAAGAAAAGAAATCTAGTCTGCCTTGAATTTTGGTAAATGACCCTTTATCAGATATTGCAGTCATATATGGAGCAGAATATTTTACCCTGTATTGTAGGGGAAAAAACAAGGAATTTGAACATCAGAATCAATTTCCAAAACCTTATCTAAGCACATCCTTAATTGTTTTGTTAGTTCATTGAGCCTAATCATATGACTTTTTTCTACATATGTCATACATCAGTTAATCAATTACCATTCAAACACTTTAAGTGACTTTGTCTGTATTATTCATACCTCCATTTTAGACAATCCCAATTATGAAACTATAGACAAAGATCATCATATTAAATAACAGCAATAGAGTATTCACTCTCATTGGTGTTATTTCTTGAATTGCACTGCATTACAATCGTCTTAATACCCTGTCTAAATGATGCTTTTAATAATGAATCAGAAGTGTAGTTTTGCACTGTTATGCTCTCGTTCATTCCTCAACCAAGTGTATTGTAGTCACATACCCTGACTACTAAACTTTTTTTTAAGCCAGCATATTTCCACTGGTGGTGAAATAATTAATAATCCCAAATTATAATTAAAACAATTAATGTATTAATCTAGCTATAATTTGTTTCTTGAATAGATTGTCCAAGTCTCTTTGTCTTAAGGATGTATTGAATGCCCTCTTTTCTGCTGTCTAAATTTGAAAGGCAGAACAAGTAGAGCCATTGCAAGTTTTTTGTCATGGTCTACGGTGATGGATATACAAGTAATTGTCTGAATGGGTCCTACTAGAGAATGTCAGTTAGACATTAACACAAGTGGTTTTTTTTTCTCGCCATATATGGTCGTCACAGTTTCTTATATAAATTACTTGCCAGTGGTTTTTTTTCTCACCATATATGTCCTCATGAAATTTTCAAATTATGTTGGATGGTAGCCCATCAATTGTGTTACATGATCCCGTCTGTTGTTTTGAAGAAATGTCAATCCAGAAAACAAATGTTATGAGACGCTTATAAATAATGGAGTCATAGATCTTTCATTGAATCACCTTCTTTCTGGATACACGCATACATTTAGTTCCTTTAAATACACTTTTCTAAAATGTCACCCGTTCAACAACATCTTTTCAAACTTATGTCATCTAAGTGTTTCCTTCTAAAAATGGTAGTCTTTAAGTGACTTTGTCTGTATTATTCATACCTCCATTTTAGACAATCCCATATATGAAACTATAGACAAAGATCATCATATTAAATAACAGCAATAGAGTATTCACTCTCATTGGTGTTATTTCTTGAATTGCACTGCATTACAATCGTCTTAATACCCTGTATAAATGATGCTTTTAATAATGAATCAGTAGTGTAGTTTTGCACTGTTATGTTCTCATTCATTCCTCAACCAAGTCTATTGTAGTCACATACCCCGACTACTAAACCTTTTTTTAAGCCAGAATATTTCCACTGGTGGTGAAATAATTAATAATCCCAAATTATAGTTTAAACAATTAATGTATTAAAACTAGCTATAATTTAACTGAGTCCAAAATGAAAGAGGAAAAATCCAATAATCCTTTTTTTATTGAAACCCTTAGTTTGTTAACATTATTAGCCAATGTTTGTTATTCTGTCACTGGTGTAGGCCTTGGTGAATGTTTACTGCAGAATAAATTTATTCTGAACCCTATTTTGCTTGTATAGTATATTATTAATAAGAAACACAGTACACAAAAAACATACAGTCGATCTCAGAATAAATTTATTCTGTAGTTGGAAGCTATAGTAATCATAAATATTAAACTTCTATCCAATATCAATATTTCAAAATAAATTTATTTTGGATAGAAGCAGACACACAAAATCTGTGATGGCTTAACAACAAACACATAGCATTATATTTGCTATGCTTATCCCAAAATAGATTTATTATCATAAACGTATCACCATTTTAAATTAAATTTCTTTTGTTACCTATAATTATAAATTTATTTTGAGTAGAATCAGACTATAACAATATTAGTTGATGACTTAATGACAAACATAGTATTACAGAATTCTAAATGTATATGTGAACATCAAAATAAATTGATTTTGTACAGCTCATTACAACAGGTTTTTTTTAAACCATGAAACAATCTTATTTTAGGAATTCATTACCACAAAAATACCATCTTTACAAAATAAATTTATTTTGAACAGATCATATCAATGAAGATAATATGTGCATCTCAAAATAAATTTATTTTATGTAGCTTACTAAAGGTGTAAATCACTGTCACTAAATAAATTATTTTTTGCTCTCAAAATATTTGCTCTCAAAATATTTGCTCTCAAAATAAATTTATTTTGAGGAATCCATTACACCAGTCATTCAGCCATCACAAAATAAATGTATTTTGAGTAGGATGATATATATACATATATCCGTCTCAAAATAAATTTATTTTGAGCAGATCATATCAATGAAGATAATATGTGCATCTCAAAATAAATTTATTTTATGTAAATTACCAAAAGTGTGAATCACTGTCTCAAAATAAATTATTTTTTGCTTTGAGGAATCCATTGCACCAGTTATTCAGCTATCACAAAATAAATTCATTTTGTGTGGTTCTTCACAATAGATATTTAGCATTCACTGACAAGAAATATTGTGTGTATGGACATTGCCATTAAAATAATATAATGCACCATTTTATATGAAATCTATTATGTACAATTTATTAGAAAAACATTATCCCAAATAAAAATAGATTATATGCATATCAATACACTTTCTCACAAATGCCAAAGCAAATTCTTTTCAAATAAATCTATCTTATTTTGAATGGTCAAGAACATATTCATTATATCACATTAAAAGTAAAGAACCAATTAACATAACATTCCAAAAATTAATAGTACATATCGAACAGGATAATGCATATTAAATGTGCATATCCATCATAATTAAAAGAATGGTCCATTGAAATAATAATTACTCTTCATTAGTTTTTTAAACTGTCATTACTTGCAACGTTTTTAGTATTTTTCCCCGCCAAATATTTTTTTACAGAATTTTCTAAGTCTTTTTTCTGCTCCTCATTTATAGTAAATTTGTTTTTGACAATCTTGCACTTGATGTTCTCTATAATGTAGGCGGAATTGATCAACTGACGATCTTTCTTATTCAAAGAAAAATTCAAGTCCTTTATAACAAAGTCTGGTCCCAATTTTCCTAGTGGCTGTCTTGTAAAGGTTAGCATGGAATCTTGTAGAACACCCAAATATACATTTTCATTATTGTATTCTACCATAGCAATCTGAAAATGTAAAATATTTATGAGAAATGAATCATCCTACATGTTTTCAAAACATTACTATTTTTCATCAGGTGGAATAGATATATATTTTTAAATTCATTTATTTGTTCCGTTTATATTTCAATAATCAAATGAAAAACAATTTACTACGAAAAATTATACTTTTGAAAAAATATATAAAAAGAAGACATGGTATAATTGCCAATGAGACAACTCTCCACCAGAGACCAAAATGACACAGAATTTAACAATTACAGTTAACCTATTTATTACTGTTTAACAATGAGCAAAGCCCATGACATATAGTCAACTATAAAAGACCCCTAAATGACAATGTAAAACAATTGAAACAAGAAAAATAACAGCCTTTTTTACATGAAAAATGAGCGAAAAATAAATATGTAACGCATATGACAACCACTGAATTAAGGCATTGTGTAAATAAATCATTTACCAGCTTAGGCAAGTACAAGTATAAATGAAATGTTAATATTGAACTGAAAATATGTTTAAATCTTTCTAACTAATCTTTCACATTTCAGTTCTATAATTAAACTTACTTCTTCATTTTGTGATATATCAATTGTTTCTTCGCTAACTGTAATGGCATCTGTTGTAGCTTTCATTTTCTGAATAAAACACATTTTAAATAATTTGTGTTATTAAATCGTAGTTTACATATCAGACCTCAAACTTGGGATCATTCTAAATTTCATCATTTAATAAATGAATCCAAATTATAATGGTGAAGTTATGTGTATTGTCAACTAAGTGTTAGTAACTCTCAATCCTTTGAGTATTTTTTTTATGAGATAATACCCTGTACATAAATCAATTTTATATCACAAAGGCAAGTTCTCTACTATACTATTGACTTTAAACGTTCATTATACATTTGAAGGATTTCTTAAAAATTTGTTTGACAATGTCCATCAGGCCCTATTGTTTATTTTCAATTCTTAATTATTTATTACTGTTTACTTGATAATAACCAGGAAGAGTATTTAACAACAATTTGTATCTCTAATTATAAAAAATCTACATTTTCTCATCTTTTTATTTAAAGGTCTATTTATTTATATGTCAATCAGTTGATTACAAAAATTAAATAATCAAATCAACTGTTTGTATGGTAAAAGGGAAAAAAGATATTGAATTATAAAAAAAGATCCATAAATGAAAAGAAAGCCATCAAATTAACCAAGTAGTGATAATAGTTAAAGAAAATGAGATAATTATAATAAAAACCAAATTACAATGGAAAAATAGACAAGTCTACATCTAGACTAAAGACTGGGCAACACTAGTCTGCCAACAACTGTGAGTGATCTTAATGTACTCTGTATCGACACTATATTGGATATTAGTTACCTTTGTTTGTGTGTCTGGTCTGATGTCTTCTGTGTCTTCTGTTATCTCATGAGGTCTTTTCTGGAACAATAAATAGTTAAATAAATTGTCTTTATACTTTTTTTAATTATTGTTTAACAAATTTTGTGATATGTTACTTATAAAATTACTTGTACAAAAGTGATTAAATCAATATTTAAAAAAAAAATTTAAACATGATGTTTCAAATATACAATAACACATTGGACATGTCTGTAAAGCATTGGTGCAATACCATTACCTTTGCTATTTCTCTAACTTCATTTCTAGCTCTATTTGCAGCATCGTTAACCATATTAAGTTGTAAATGAAGACTTTCAATTTTCAGATCCTTCTCTTTGATATGTTCCTACAATGATTCAATAGTGAATTAATAATTCCTTGATAAATGTTCAGCTTATTTCTAACTAATGGTGTTTAGCATTTAAGCGAACAGCATTACAAAAGACTGGAGAAAAATGCTAAAATAACTTGTTTACACGACTGTATTGAATGCTGTTGATGTTGGTGAAATGACAGTAGTAGAACTGCTGTTGAAGGTTTTATTTGCTTGCACAGGTGAGGTAGTTGATTGTGTTAATAACAGTTTTTTGGTTTACAATTAATGTATATTCATTAACATTCTATTTTTCTTATCTGACTTATTTGTAGTTATTTATGTCAATAAATGTGTAAATATATATATACCACAGTCTCCAATGACAATCAAGAGATGGATACACAACACAAAATGACCAGATTCAAAATGTAAATATATAGTACATGTACATATACATTGTAGTTCGAAACATTCATTCAGTGTTGAAGGAATTTAAATTTTGGATTATTATTGTATTGCAAATATCTGCATTTTGAAAATGATTTAAGAGTTAAATCAAATAATTTCTTATTACAAAAGGTAGGTTAATTGTGCATACTGTAATACTTCGATTAGCATTTTTTTTTTTAAATTGAAACCAATACATGTACAGGTTGTACAACAATAAGGATAGTTTAAAGAATCCTTCATTACCTGGAGTTGATATATTTTATCGGATTGTTTTTTCTCTGTTTCATTCAGTGCATGTGTAATGTTCCTTTCAACATCATCAGACTTCTATAAAATAGAAAACGAAACTGAATTAGACAAGATTTTAAATGATCTGCCTTCTTCACTGACCAAGGATAACATAAAGTTTTACTAGATGTATCACATAAGCTTAACGTGATAACAGAATATGAGGTCAAAGATAAACCAAGCCATGTACATACAATCATTCAATATTCCAAATATATAGTTGATATACTGTTTATAGTACACAAGACAAAAACAAACCATAAAAGCTGTATATTGACCAATGAACCATGAACACGAGATCACACTAATATGTATCCTGCTAGACAGACATGTACACAGTTAGTATCTTAGAAAAACTTGACATTAACAAAATGGAGAATAGAAATGGGGAATGTGATAGAAAGCAACAAGCCGTACAAAGAGCAGAAAACAGCTGAATACTACTAATGGGAAATTCCAGCACCATTTAATAACTGCTTGACAGCCATATATAAACCTTACAATCATACAATCATGACAATACATCACATATAAGTAATTTAACCTGTTGCCAATAATACTTATAAAACACTAAAACACAAAACCTGCCATTCACATTGTCAAATATTTTTTTTCACAAAAACTTGATTTGACTACTTAACGATAAAATTGAGGTCAAGGTCATACGACATTTGTCAGTCACCTTACAATCATTCCATACACCAAATATAGTTAACATATTGCATAAGTATTAAAAAAATCAAGGTCAGATGACATATGCCAGTTGAGCATTTACACCTTTAAATTATTCCATAAGTTATATAAAGTAGTCCTATGATTTATAGTATCAGAGATATGAACTCATACCACATCTTTTTATTTATTATGATACAAAAAAGTCATCAGTACCTTTTTTTCAGTTTTATAAATGTCTTTGGCCATATCTAGTTCTTCAGTGAGGTTCTTGTTCTTTTTCTCCATACTTGATAGGCTATCTGTCAGATTCTTTATTTGATGCTGCATGCTCTCATTTTGAGTTAATTCCGCTGTGTATTTATTTTCAAGCTCCCGATTATTTTTTTCTAGGTTATCGTGCCTTAGTTTCATGTTTACAGTTGCCATTTCATCTTGCTTTATTTTCTTTTTCAGTTCTAAAATTTCTGTTATTAAATTATCCCTTAAAATAAAAAAAAAATACATATAATATTTTGTATGTCCCCCTTTAGAAAATAACCAATATATTATAATAAGTAGCACTCAATTAATTCTTCCCCAACATAGTTTTAAACAAAACTATTTATCTCCCATAGAACATTGATAGTTCGGAACAGAATTGTATTCCTTGTTTTAGGTGTAAATATTTAATATTAAAGGAAAAATCTCTATTGCTAAAAAGAATTTTAAAAACTTTGACTAGATGAAAATTTATGGTTATAAAGGAACATTGTATTAATTTTTTCGCAGGTAAAAAATGAATGCGTACATTTTTGTCAAATTTTAAATAATTACCTCAGTACGTCATCTTCCTTTAGAGGTGTATTGTCAACTGCTTTACTCTTCTTTTTTTGTCCTTTTGTTTTTTTAATAGTATGAGATACGGCCATGTTCTCTACTTTCCTAAAACAAGTAAATTGATAAGTTTAATATATAATTAAAATTGAGATTGAAAATGAAACTGAAAATGGGGAATGTGTCAAAAAGACAAACAACCAAACGGAAGTGCAGAAAACAGCCGAAGACCACCAATGGGTCTTCGACACAGCAGGGTTATCATGGATGATTAACTATATATATAATATGCTTCTATCAACATGATCAAAAGGAAAATATATTAAATAGCTATTTAAAGATTATGATTATTCTATTTTATTGATTTTAACAAGCCGTGTCAACAGCATGGAGCTGCAACAAGAGTATCCTTCTTAACTAGTAGCACCAGTTACACTTCACAAACAAAGTATTAACTTGATAATATCTCAGGGAAAGAGTGTGACAAAAATTAGATACAAATATTCGTTTATATGTGACCCAAATATCCATCACGGTCATAATGATTGATACAATGTAATTCCAGCATACCCGATATTTATTGTCACATGAATGAAATAAGTATGCAATCTGCTAAATAATTTACTTTCCAAATTTTATGACTAAAGTACAACTTTTCTAATTTAATATCAAAATTTGTAAAAACGATAGTAAGAACTTTATATCAACTACAGTAAAGGATGTGGATCTCATTTCGAACAAATATAATTCTGAAGTACTTTGTTTGCTGCATAATTCATAATTACCCTTTCAAGCACTGATCTTTAAACTCTTGAAAAGTTGTTTTCCCACATGCCAGCTCATCCAGAAGACGTATCTTATCAACTTCATTGTGTACTCGAAATAAATGAAATAAATGGGTTTGCTTAATTTCATAACAAGGTTGATTTTTTACTGTCTGGTTTCTCCATGATTTAAACAAATCTATCAATTTCTCCCACACCTGATCTGGAAGGGATGCACAATGTAGGTGTGTTTGAAATTTGTTGATCTTTGATTTCTGAAGTAGAGAAAGCACCCTTCTGATGATGTAAATAAACCATTTTGCAATATGGACGGTAGTCATTATAACAATATTTAAGAAAGATGTTAAAATGTTCGTGTGTAACACCAATCTTTATGAGTGGCTTATATATATTAAATAACTAACAACTAGATCAAAGATGTTGTTTATAATTGAATATTAAATTAATCAGTTCTATGATACTATAGTAATTTACAAGAACTTAAAATATGTACCTTTACGTTGTTATGCAACAAATATATCAGATGTTTTCATTTACACTTTCATGTTCAGATGTATATTTTGTTGCCAGTTCAACGCTAATAGTAATTAATTCAACGGCTGTGGGAATATTAAAATCTATTATGCTTACCGGCGTATCCATAATGCTAGCTACATTCAATCTCCATTCTGCAGAAATATCCTTAGGCTTCATATGAGGTTTCTGTTTTTTTATTCTGAATAGTACCTCTCTAAATAGTTTGATACTTTCTTCGAATGTAGTTTGTCTTGATAGTCTATGGATGTCATTATGTTTTAACCCTAAACGTAATGCTTGTTCATTTGACAAGGACATATACAAGTCCATGGATACAAGCATATTGGTTTTCCCAATGTTCATTAAGGCCTGCCTAGTATGGTTACCACCAAGAACCTCCACAACGGCACGCCCA
Source organism: Mytilus edulis (assembly GCF_963676685.1). Lineage (NCBI taxonomy): Eukaryota > Metazoa > Mollusca > Bivalvia > Mytilida > Mytilidae > Mytilus > Mytilus edulis. The sequence continues at coordinate 16,304,979 of NC_092346.1, forward strand.
GGAATTTCCAGCTGGTCTAATTCCAGTTTCTCTGGCATATGTCCAATGAGAACTGTATACAAATTAAGTTCCTTTTTAAATTGTTCTTCTAATGCTGTTACGTGTTCTGTATCTAATTCTCTAGTTTTACGTTCTTTGGCTGGTTCTACCAAATTTTGAATGTGGACTTTTATGTTCCTCCCTATATGTTAATTAGAAAAAAAAATATACACTGCATTATCAATTTTACATCTACAGTACCGGTACATCAAATAAATGAAAATAGTACACACTAAAGATACCAGTTTCATTTTATTTGAATTACTTCAATGCATCACTACCCAAGTGTCAACCGTTAAAGATGTTATAAAATTAGTTGATTTGCTGTCTCATCAATATGTACCCACTATATCAACTTTGCATATGTTTATCAATAAAACAAGGATTAGTCCTAAGCTTTCGCTGTCATTTTAATCATCATCCCTTTGATGTATGACTTGGGCTGATGATTTTGTAGAGCATGGAAAAGTAAGCATTTTAAAGGGACAATAAACAAAAATCCTTATAAAATTAATTTAATAATTGTTAAGCTTATAAGAAAAGTCCTGGCTTAATAACAGAAAACTATCCACAAAAAGCTGATACTATAGGATTGAAGTCAATCATCTGGATCCTTAAGTGATATACAGGACTCGGAATGCAATATGACTTTAAATGCTGCGTTTGTTTCTAATAAACTTTTGTCATTTGTCTGATCGTTAGTCTATAAATGTATAAAAGGGTTATTGCATTAATGAACACTGAAGAATAATATCACTCACAGTATATTATATCTTGCATCCCCAAACTTGTGCAGTATGATATACTGCTCATATATTTTTTAATTTTAATAAAAAAAAATAAAAGGTTTTAAAACCATTAGCTGAAAAGTTAAAATATAATATACAATTAACTTTTTTAAATAATCAAACAATTATAAATTAATTTACATACCAATTAGATTTTTTATTGGATTGTCCATCCCCTCTCGGCAGTTTTCTTCTTCATTACTTTCAATGGAGGCTTCTTTATCACAATTAGTTTCTCCACTTTCAAGCTCTGGATTAATATTGTCATCCCCAACTGCATCAATGGTTCCTATTGCAAGTTCAATGGCTGGTTCATCTTCACTCATGACCATAGGATTGGTATTGCCTTGCGTATCTGGTTCATTCATACTCTCAACCGTATGATCATTCTTTTCTGCAGTTTGAACTGTTGGTTCAATAACACTCTGATCTAGTGGGCTGTTCAATCCCACACTTCCGTTATCTTTTTTTATTTCTGTAACTGGAGATACATGTACATTTCTTCCAACACTTCCATTTGCTGTGTTTGGTTTGTTTACATTAATGGATTGAACAGCATCTTCAGCGTCTAATTCGCCTTCGTTTTCTATTATTTCATCAAAAGACGTAGTGGCCGAATCTTTTGATACTATTGGTATCCTCTAAAAAAAAATGTAAGCCAATTGAAACAATTCCCTCAGATTTCACAAACATATTAAATATTAGCATTCACCACAACAAGAGTAACACATTGTTTTTAAGAGTAATACCTTCAACAATGAGTCCCACCTTAAAGTTTTGTCTTTCTGGGATTCGTTCCTGTTTGAAGTGTTTATTTATCTATTGTTGTTTTCAAGATTATAGACGAAACTATTAAACTAACGGTTAACATTGCCATTAAATATGTTAAAGAACAATAACTACAATAAGGAGCAGGCTGACGATTTCAGTCATTGTCGATCTATCTGTTGGTCTCATCTTTTGAACAAATCGTCCGGTGAATATAAATGTTTGCTTGGGCCCTTTGGACAGATGACCTTAACAAAAATAATTTATTTTGTGAACTATTTCATATGAAAATTAATATAAAGTGTTCAAATAGTTGATTAAATTTTAAAAACAGGAGACAATGCTAGTTAAACCCGACGTAAATCTGACGAGCAGTTTTGGAGAATGGGTGTGAACAAACTCAAATTAAAAAGCGGCCGAAGAATAAAAAGCTAGGTTTTGATGATGACACAATTACTCAATACACAAATAAAAAAACACATACCTTCACATCTCTGGCCCAGTGAATGAATTTTGTCCTAGATATTCTACACTCTTCTGGAATGTCATTACCGTGTCCCTCATAACCATACTCATCCAAATGAAGCATGTAGTGTTTGTCATTTTTTAACACAATCTGTAACAATATGTTTTATTAGCTATAAGATTGTGTTCGACACTGATACGAAGATAATTGAATCATTCAGTCTCCTTACTTTTTAAATAGACACACGATGTAAGAAAACTATAAACATTTTACATAACATTTGTTTTAAATTCAGTGGCGGCCCAGAAATTTACATGAGGAGGGGGGGGGGGGATACAGTCTACCCTGAGAGGGAGTCCGCTCCAGTATTGCTTCTGTAATTCCTTATTCAAACAACCAAACTTTCGTCACAAAATAGAGGACAGGGCACCAGGACCCCCTATAAATTTAAACGTATAAAAGTTTCCTAATTGAAAACTACATGGTGCTCTGTTAGTAGACTTTATATTAAAGTTTAAAATATTTATCAAATTTTCAATGTTTTACACTTTTTATAATAATTATGTACCTGCCTTTTTTACCTATTTTTTATATATATTTATTAACAAAACGGTCTAGTCAAATTACATATAAAATTACATAAAACTGTGTGCATACCTGCAATTTAACAATTATATAATTACGGGAATGGGTTTTTTAAACCACCTTACATGTATCATTAATCATTAAATCATTTAGTGTAAAAGTGCCAGTATTTTTCATTGTCATGATTAAGATATTAAAACAGTGTCCAGCATTTATTGCAGCTATAATACACTTATAAAAGTTGCAATGAATTCGAGCATTGTTTATCTTGAGTTTCATAACTATTGCAAAAAAGTGAGCGAAAAAACGGTATCAGATGTAATGATTCGTACACTAACGGCGGTTGGTCAGTGATTGTTAGTTATCAAGTATCTGACCAAGACGGAAATACATGATCAAATTTTCTATGAACTGCCATTCCTCGATTAATAGTAAATATCAAGTTTCCCGTTTTACATAGTAAGCTTACTTTCCAACCTTTAGTTTTAACACAATTTTCAAAGGCCACTGATTCAACTCAAGAGTAGAAAGAAAACAAACAAAAAGTCTTTCAATTTATACAAATACTGTCAGGAGATTATCCCATAGATATCTGACGTAATTAGAGGATATGTAGCCATTATTTATGTTTCACTTGCTATTTGATTTGACCTGGGATACCAAAGATTTACATGAATAACATATACCATTGCTAATTATGTCAACACAGGGCCTTGCTGTGCGAGATAATTATCTTTAAAGTTGCCGAAAGTCGCACAATGACATGTAATTGTGCATATCAATCACATTGGAGTATGGTTACATAGAAATTTAAAATTTTGAACAACAAAACTGGCAATTATTTTTTTGTACTATTTACTTTAATAGTCAAAGTAGCTATTTAAACGTCTTTAGTCGAAATAGTACTGATGCTTAAATTGGGAAGGATTCATCAGCAAGAAACTGAATTCGAATCAACACACAAACATGACAAACGTGTTTAAAAAAATACTAAAAATAATTTTCAAATGTGTATATCCTGAGGATCAAAATTTTTAATTTAACAATCTAATCCTACCAGACACTGTTTACGAACATTGCTATTAAGGCCTTGACATGCACACGAAAGTTAAGAGTGCCATGGTGAAGTGGTTAGTACATCGTACTACATGTGCTAACACAAAGGTTCCTTGTTCGATTTCAGGAACTGAATTTTCGGCTTTCCCTTGACATCATGTGCGAGTTTGGTCTTGAGGAAACGATGATAGTCCGTCGGAAGGGAACAATAAAAGACCGACCCGTGTTGAGAGAGAGCCATATATCTTGCACGTAAAAGACACTCTAAGGGCTTGTAGATTTCGAAAAAGAGCAGGGTAATGTCCGCCTACAAGGCAGTATTCGCACCCTCAAAGTGGAAAGGGATTAATATAAGTTGCAAAACTTGTTTCCGAATCCACTATAAATAAATATGTTTAAACTAAACTAAACAAAAGTTAAGTTGCTAAGAAACTCCATAACACGCTTCATCAAATCCTATCTTCTTTGAATGGAAACCAGCGAAAATATGCACTTATTACCCAAAAATATCAATATCTTGTAGAGACTTAAATCTTAATCAATATGTTTTTATAGTATTTCCCGAAAAAGACACTCTCAGAATATAGAGTTTTTCGTAAAGCTTATTGTTATGTCTTAGGGACGACATCAAAAGTTCAATGGTATTGACTTTGCTCATTGTTGAAGGCCGTACGGTGACCTATAATTGTTAATGTTTGTGTCATTTTGGTCTTTTGTGGATAGTTGTCTCATTGGCAATCATACCACATTTTCTTTTTTTATATAAGCCACAAATGGGCCTTCATTGCAATAATAAAATCCTGCACCTGGAGTTGGGCTTTCTATATATTTAAATTATAGTGCGGTTTTGGCTGCATCTTTTGAATATCACTGGAAAAATAGAAAATAATTTTATGCTCCCGGAAGCGGAAGCCAATTTTTCCCGTAAAACACGTTTTACTGTACATATACATGTATTCAATTGTGAGGGTTTTTCTAAAAAAAATTATCCAATGTGATTTTTACTCTTAATCGAAGATTTTATTCTTATTCATTAATGAAGCATTGGAGTGTGACAGTTTGTACAAGTTATTTCAACTACAAGTTTTAATATTATTTCATTGCAACAGAATTTATGCTTGCTCAATATCAGTTTATCTTTTATCTATTTTATTCTTATTTTCATTTATCCTGATAATTCTAAAATGTAACTGTTATTTCATTTAACTAAAAATGTAAATTAGTAATAATTTTGATTATTTTTTGTTGACAATGCACATTTCCGTAGTATAAAGAAAATATTTAAATTCATTCTTTACAAATGACTGGCAAAATAACGTATTTACTGTTTTGCTGGAGCCAACTTAAAACCCCATATATATATATGCTATTGTGTCGGCATTATTACGACATTTTAACCAAGGCTGATAAAATAGCATATTTTATTATTTTGCCGACGCCTGAAAATTAGCCACTGTCTTAAAAAAACAATTATAAAAACAATTACCTCGATCTTCTTATACTGCAAGGAGCTTTTAGCATACTCAATTTGTTCTTCAAAATCTTCAATCCCTTGGATATTCAGTTTGCCATTATCAATTTTCCAATTCACCATTGTTGTAACGGAGGTATATGTCGAAAACGAGCAGTTTGTTTGTTAGATAATTGATTCCAATATGATATAAAGATAAATATATATATACTAATGTGGTTGATGCACGTGACAGATGGACAAACATGTCAAATATCATACTTGATCATTCACACGGTTTTTCCCCACAGGTGGTATTAACAAGATCCGATGCATGTTTCAAGATCATTTGTGTAACCATACACTGATAAATGTATCCGTGTCATCGATATAAAATAAACATTTAAGAACCAAACACTGTTTTGTTTTATAAGTTTCTTAGTAGGATGGGCCCGATTGGATAATTGCTATGATAGTAACTCAGAAATTACAGCATTTAGACTATATGTAAAGTGTGTTTTGTCACTAGTACTGAGGTTATTAAGGTCTCATCATTATATATTTTGATAGATGCATGTATTAGAAAAACATTAAAACGGCTTTGACTGTCTTGCAATTTCCGATATTTTGAACATTGCTACCTGCTTTAAAATAACAAATTTCAATTAAAATCAATATTGCATAATTTAACTTTTAAATGCATTTTTTAAATATTTGGGTAAACAAATGGTCTGTCCAGCAGTTTTTTTCCATCAAAAGATGCCATTTTATCCGGGCACTCAGAATACCATAATTAATTAAAATAAGCAGCCACAACAATAAATCATCTGTTTCTATCACAGCTTCATACTTTTGTCAGTTCTTCACGGATGCTTACTTTGCTGTTTCATAAACTGTATTACATCTTTTAACAGGCGTCTCAAATTGCATTTATTTAAAACAAAAATTAAAATGTAAAATGTAAAGCTATAACTACATTCTAAGAGCAAACTTACGACAATTTGATCTTTGAGGTCAATTAAAGTGTGCACAAAGGATATTAAATATGTAACTACAAAAAAATCTTTTTGAAAATACAGTCAGTCTGTTAACATATTTATTCAATTAAAGCATTCATAGGCAAATTCTAGGGAAGAGGATGGACCAGACCCCTTTATCGTATCATAAACACATACTAGACTTTTAATCTGGTCCACTCAAACGTTAACTAGTTTGTGTCTCTCTTAAAACTTAGACCTCAACGCATTATACCGCTGTCACGCATTGGCTTAAATATCGGCGTACAGAGAAAGTTGACCAAGAGTGCATTTTTTTCTAACACATAGCATGGATGCAAACGGCTAAGCGCGCACATGTTTTGATCGTTAAACTTTGTTTCTTATATATGCGCTTGCAAAGTTTACACAAGCTTTGACAAACTATTCACTCGCTAAAAATGCGTCTACAGTTTGTCCTTCATCGTTTGTTAGTACAAATGCTACATTTGTTTTTTAACTTCAGCCTGATTAAACGATGTATTTGTTTCAGCTTTTATAATAAGTCTGTTTACCAACACCATGTGCATGCATTATTGAAAGTTCAAACAGGGTCAGTAAACGCTAATTAAACGCTGTACTTGTTTCTATACTGTTTTAGCGTTTAGCAAACGATAACAAACGACACACAACGTTTAAAATATATAGACGCGCGTTGTATAAGTTTGAAGTAAGTCGAAATATAAAAGTATACGCTTGGTAAAATCTATAACTCCAGAAAAAATTTATGCAGCAAACACATTTTCATCTAGCTCTAGCGTTGGTCAAACGTATATCTGTTCGCTACACACACGTAATAAGTACGTTAGAAGGGCGTTGGAAAAAGCTATATATATATATAAGTTTGAAACACGTCAAGGGAACGTTGTTTTCGCGACAAGATAGTTTAACCTATACTTTGACTTTTACTTGGACGAATGCAGGGCCTGTTTGTAGCATATACGCCTGTCGTAGTTTCAGCGCTCCATGAACGTATATAAAACGCACCTGTGGCGTATTCAAAAAGCATTCTGACATTCGTATTAAAAACGTATTCTGATATTCAACGAAACTTGCTCTGACATTTATAAGGGCATATGTCCGTGAATTTACAAGACCATATGGATACAGAAGTAGTACAAAAACCCATATATAATTACATGTCCGAGACACGCCGGCAGCACGGTACGACTGATACACGTCTCATATACATGTACATTCAAATGACTTGTTTGCTACATGTAGTTGCATCTACGTTAGATAAACGACCGACATAAACCATCGTACGTTACTGGAACGCCCAAACGCTTATGTACGCTTCTCGTACGTCCTAAATACAAATAAAGCTCGTTGTGCACACGAAACAGATGTGATTGAAAAATTGAATGCGTCCAACATTTGAAGCGTATTGTCAGTGTACATGGTTTTTTTAACACGCCCAGCGTACGTCGTTGCTATACACTGATGTATGACGCCAGTAGAACTCCATTTATTAAAGTTAAACATACCAAATTTGGAAACTTTACACCTTTAAGATATTTTACCAGTGCAACAATATTGAAAAGTTGCATATACAAGTTTCCGTGTTTGTTTTGTTATGCAGTGTACAGTTAAGCTGTCTCGTTCAGATCAAAATAGTTTTTATGGCCTCACCTAAACGGAGGGGGTATTAAGTTTTTTCCTCGTCTTTATATACGTACATGTACGTTTGTCCGTACGTCCCAAAATAGGTATCCTTTCTCTTACTTTAGTTTGCCCTCAACACAATGCTTATTACCTTAAAACATAGACTAAGTTTGAATTTTGAAACATTAAAACACATAAAGAAAGTAATAAGGGCCCGCCGAATGTCGATCGCCAAATAGTGATCAATATGTCCGTCCGTTTGTCCATTTGTCCGTCCGTCCGTCCGTCAGTAATAAAGTGTGCCCACTCTATATCTAAAGAACCGTTATGATTTCAAACTTTAAACTTGACATGTATATAAACCAACACCAGAGGATGTGTCATAATGTATGTACAACATCTTACATGTACGTGAAAGGTCAATGTCAAAATACTTTTCATTTATCCAACTTTTTAAACTAAGGCATTCTCATTTAGCCGACTTTTAATTTGGTTAATTATTGGGTTGTTTGTTTAGTAATAATTAGGTGTCTTTCTAAAATATGAAAGTAAATTTGTTCCTGTATGTTTTTATATTATCTAAAAAATATTATATAAAATAGGTGATAGTAAACTTTTTTAAAATAAAATTTAGTATATATTAAATATTAAATAAATAAATGTTTCATCAATTATACAGAAGAAACCCACAAATCAGTAATATTTTTATATTAACCTTTTAACAAATGAATCTACTGAACATTCATTTAGTCACGGTGTGCTATTGATATTTCTGTGCCAGTATTTTATAGCCAATGTGCTTGAATTGCTTTTGATTTTGTTATATATTTACATATAATGTACTAGAACACACCTGCGAAATCGTTTGAATCTGCGAACATAAAGTGTTTTTGCTTTTACTATCAATTCTTAGTTCACTAATCAATCCATGGCGGTCATTGATATATGTTGTGTACAAGATGTAAGTTTGTACAAATTATAATTTGTACAGGGTTTTTGTACAAGTTATAAGTTTTTGACACCTACCTTCTTGCAACAGGTGATACAGGTTTAACTTATAAAATGTACCAGTGTAATGTTTTAAATTAAAAAAAAATATACGTCAACCTAACATTTAGTGCTATTCTCCTTGCCTTCAAACTGGAAATGAGGATACCTGAATGGTTTAAATTCTAATTTTATTTTTTTCCTTATACCATATTCATATCTATACAAAATCTTTGTGAGGTCTTATAATGTTTTTGCATCAATGCTCAGTATTAGACTGTATCATGAAGTTGTGAAAAATTGACAGAAATATGCGGAGCAAAAGACTGTGTGCTTGCATCATCCATTTTTGTTCAGCAGGTCATAAAACACTGATAACTTGTACAAAAATTCTGTACAAATTATAATTTGTACAACATTACAACTTGTACACAACATATAGATCCCCTCTATTTAAAATACTTAGTGACGGTCACCCGATGAATTTTTGTAAAATATTTTATGACTGGAGAACCGCAGAACCCTTACAAATTTATTTTCTGTGCAAACTTTTTTTTACGCATCACACAGTATAGCTGACTTAGATAAACCCTGAAACCAAATTTCAGAAATCCTTGTATTGTAGTTCCTGAGAAAAATGCGACGAAAAATATTCATGGGACGGACGGACTGACTGACGGACTGACGGAAGGACAGACAGAGGTTAAACAGTATCCCCCCCCTCTTTTAAAGCGGGGGTATAATAAGAAGATGGGGTATGATTGCAAATGAGTAAGTTTCCACCAGAGACCAACCATTTAAAGGGTAAGCACATTTGATTTATGTCACAAAATGGCATTCAACAATGAGCAAATTAAAATCGTACAGCAAACTGTAAAAGGCTTAGAAGGAACGAATGTAATACAATCCCAAAGGGAAGTGCATGTTACAAAGTTTCAATCTGTCATTTTGTCAATTGTCTTTATTCTACTTTTCATAATTCAGCGACTATAAAAACACTGCATACTTATTTTGTGAATTTCATATTAATTATAGATAATGGAAATACATATTTGGTATATGAGATTCGTTCCATGCAGGTATTATATATATTTATGTATACATGTCCGTCAAAACGAGTTTCTCTTATGAGGTAACAGGTATGATTGACATCTTACTTTTTCGGCAACTGTTTAATTCTCATTTTTTTTTTTTTTTAAATTATTTAGTTAATTTAGCAGACATTCCTATTCTTTACGATTCAATACTGAGACCCTACACACTGAAATCAATCAAAAATCAAAAAGTACTGAACATCGGATGACCGCAAGTTCTTGTGGATGATCCGACAAGCACTTGTCTCAGAAAAAACTCACGTCTCTATACCTAAAAGTGCGGTAAATGTACAGATATAAAAAAAAATATGAGACAAGTTCGTGCATGGATGATAAATTAATGACAGGGAATTAAACCTTACCGTAATGACTACTATATTGTAGTGATACAAATCAGTATACTCTTAGACTGGCTTATTGTTATATATTATACTAATACTTGTATATTACAGTTACATACATGCATTTGTATAACATTATTCCACTTTATCAATAATAGTGCAACTACCTGCAAGTGCATGGTGGACACTCTTCTGTAATAATTCGATTTTTTTTATGGAATGGATTTCAGTAGGGCCGAGAAAAAAAGAATCTGAGTTTCCGGTAACCCGACCGACCCTGTTTTTTTATAGCCCCGACCCTAATTTTTTTTTATCGGATCTTCTGATGGAGTTCTTTGGAAATAATGCTAATAATAATAATATATAGCTTTAAGTCTAACATACACACGAAAAGGGGAGCTGATTTTTTTTACAAAAAATCATACAGGAAAACGGCCAACGGTCTAATACATATAAATATCGAGTAACGAGAAACACTATACATGTATGATCCTGTACAACAAACGACAACCACTGAACAATATGCTTCCGACTTCTTACATTTGGTCTCTGGTGAAGAGTTGACTTATTGCCAATCATGCAACATCTTCTGTTGTTTCTATTTTGCAGATTCTTGAAGACTGATTGTTGAATATATATGTCTTTTTGTGGTTTGTCCATCGATTGCTGAATCATATTATCTTTTTTGTGCATTTCTATATCAATAATAAATAGCTAGATTTATTAGCAAACCACTTGTAACAACGAAATTATGCATATTACTATAAAACATTGCTCTCGTTCTTTCGGGGATGGTGAAAGGGACCATCCATTGGCATCAAGATCACCAGATGCGACGTAAATTCATCAGATATTTGATAAATCTTTTTTTTATATCTCCCTGATAAAGCCTGAAAAGTAAATTATATGTTATGCTTGTCCAAAGTGTGTACAATTGGCTTTTTTAAAATACGGATCATGCTTATAAATGAGGAAGGGCACTTCAATTTTGTTTTTGGTAGGTGTTAGCAGCTGGGACATCGAGTATCCCACCCTTTTCATATATTTTGTTTATCAAAAATATATACCTAGACCTTGCTATATATCAATTGACAAAAGAAGACCCCAGTTTAGATATATTTGAATATTTTCCATCTTCTGGTACATTAGTATAGTTTTTTTTCTGTCCCGCTCATCATCGCGTTCATTGTTATTAAGCAACGTAGTAGCGCAGTAATACCACTTCTTTTTCAATAAATTCGTCTAATTTTAAACACTTTCTTCTTATTGCCCCCTTTTATATAAAAGAAATAATTCCAAAAAATACAATACATGTAAACACGTTTGGTCAGATCATAGATGGTATAACATCTATGATCAGATAAATGTAATATCACCATAGAGAGTAACACTTTCACTGATTTTAACATGTTCAATAATAATTAAAAACTAATTAAAAGTTACATTGCTGTTCCCTAGCTCTTCAAGGACACTGTCACAATGGAATTTCTCTGAATAATTGTTATCGTTGTTTTTACAAACCCTTGAATGTTAAATAGGTGCAAATGTCAAAATGGTTGGATTTATTGCATCTATTACTGGCATCAGTGGAAAAACCACATCAGAGTAAATAGAATTTAATTGGTTTGACAAATAACTGATGCATTTACGACTGTGGTTTAACCGCATCAAAAATAAATACGGACATCTGATTAACTTCAGATACTTATGATATAATCAAGCAAGTGATAATATCAACCTATTGATATATTGAATCTGAATTTCTCACCCTTTTCATATATAATAGAGTGACCTATTACAGCGGCTCATCCCTACCACTAATTATATAGTAAGTGCCCCCTCCTCCCCCTCGAGGAAAAAACAGGGCACAGCCTCAGTAGCAAAAGAATAGTACATATATATAATGATTTTCTTGCATAGGGAAATTTTATACAGTCTTCAGGTCTTGTTAAAAAAATGTTTGTTATTTTTAACATCTCATTTGAAAAACAATAATTGCATGTGTTGTTTAATCGGCGTATATTACATTCTTTGTGAGACCAAAATTTTATTTTTCCGTTAATTTTGAATGAAACATGTGGTATGCTAAATTCCGAATTAACGTAACATTTACAGATCTAAAAGTAAATACGCTGTTATGTAAATATTCTTATCAGATGTTAATGTCCAGGATCTCTGCATGGTCAGTTTTTAATTAGATGGAATTCCAACGGTAAAGATAATTTGTTACATGCAACACGATATCCCTTCAAGTCTGTGCGAATTCTTTTGAACTGTGAAGTAAATCAATGTGATAAATCGCACACCCTAGTAGGACACATTGGAGCCGGAAAACGCGCGTTTTCTTTCTAAAAATGAGAGTATTGTTCAATCAAAAGTGTTATTTTGAATTTTTTCTTTTCGAATTATTCTTAATTATGATGATTTGTGTAAAACTATCAACAGCACCAAGCCCAGACAATCAATACCAACAAAATGACGATATGGATGGAGAAGAGGTAAGCATGTTTAACTTTTATTTTGATCTTTCAAAGTTTATAAGTAGTCGGGAATGACTTTTCCAATAAAAAAAAAAAGAAGTGGTTCATATTCTAATTCGTGGTCATTTAAAAAAGAATATTATAGAATTTGTGTGAGTTCGTGGTCTAGTGGTTAAGACCGATGGCTACAGTGCTGAAGGTCCCGAGTTCGATTCTCACTCGGGGTGCTAAAAATCTCAGTACATTAGAAGGGTAATTTTCACCCTCTCACACACATCTCTGGTACCCAGACCGGAGTTTAAACTAGAATGGGTACGTTGGGGGCCTCGGTTGGTCAAAGTGTCCCTACTTTGACCTGGAGATCAATCTTCTGATATCTCTCTGGTTTGTCTGTTTCCACCGAGTGGCCCGGTGGTTCTCTCCGAGTACTTCGGCTTCCTCCACCACAATAACAGACTTCCCGGTGTCCTAGCACTCCCTTTGTGTTGAATTGGGTGGGGATTGGTTGTCCTTGTAAAAATAATTGTCGTATAAATATACGTTAGTGACACATCTCCATTAATCCCGTTAGGGAGTGTACATGGATGCCACTGTACCCTCGCAGCTTTCGAGGGGTTCTTCGGATATCGGAGGCATTTACCAGTACATACATACATACATATTATCAATGTCTACACGAATTGTTAAAATATTTTTTCCAAGACCAGTAACAATCTCAAGATTTGATGTAATTGACATGTATTATAATATAAGTTACATACAAATTGAGGTAAACGAAGGTAGCCATTAATTTTGAAATTCTTTAAACTGTGAGTTTGCACGGACATATTTCCAATGCATCCAAACAATCAATATTGATAAAATTCAGTCATAAAAACGATATCAAAATTTTTATGAATAAAGAGTTAATTAAATGTGTTTCCTACATCCAGATTTTAATTTGATGTTTAAACTATCCAATGTGTTAAAAGGTCTTAAAAGGACGTTGTGAGGTAAACTTGACTGACCGCATTATGGACCGAAGCTTAATGTGTCTCATGATTTGTTTACATACATAAATTGTTATTATGCATAATCGATCTTCATGAATTCTTATTATACATAATCGATCTTCATGAATTCTTATTATGCAAATCGATCTTAGAGTAAAGGCACGTCTTCACAATCAAGCAGCTCTTATTCATGCTAGACACTGCCCGGCCTTGGCGACATTTTAAAGAACATACCAAAACCAGTAAAACGTAACTTTTTGAATATTTATCCGATTTACATGTATTATTAATGTCGCCTTTAATTTTCCCGTATATTTTGTTCATCCGTTTTATCCGGTACGCTCCCGTTAGGCGTCCGTATTATGCGGAACTCGTGCGTTGGATATACGTTCGACATGCATGCGTTCGACATCCGTTCTGTCCAGCACACTTCTGTTTCTTGTTCGTTGCATATCCGGTGTCTGTCCGTTATGCATTCGTTACACGTCCGTTTTATTCGGTCAGCACATGAACGGCTAACGGCTAACAATTATGTCAACATTTATTTTCATCCGTTAGCCGCCCGTTCGCGCTATCCAGTAAAGTGTGACCGAAGCTTAAAGCCACTGTTTTGTTTCAGATGGAAAGGTGAAACTGTTTCCACGGAACACACCATGATAAAAGGGAAACATTTTTTCAAAAACATTGCCAAATATTGGTTTACCAGAAACTAACATAACTTTTTGCTCTAATTTTTATAATCAAGTTGATATGTTGTGGTAGTGGTATTTCAAATGCTTTTTTTTCTTTACAGCTTTGCCAAGTTGAGGATCCACTTGGAACTTCATTATCAGATATTCACCCAGAAGTGTCACTGTCAACGGGAAGTCCTATGTGTGAAGATGTGAGATATACATATATTATCTTCTTATATAATTATTTGTTTTAATTGTGATTTAAGTATTATTGCAAACAAACATATACCATATGACATACATTGCGATTTATTATTTCCATACATATTTTATATCCAGATGAAACTTGTAAGTTGAAATTTGGAAAGCAAATATTATGAACAGTGATCTTTTTACCATTATTTTTATACAAGAGATATCGATACTAGTTATCTTGGTGTAATCAAGGAAGCATGTACAGAATTGTACACCCGTGTGGAAAATTCATACAACCTGAGGCACAGCCGATTTTTTATTTGACATCTTATTTCTTTTCTTCTTTATTTCAGCAGAGACATATAATACAATTGTATTATATGTCTCTGATTTCAGTAAGATTTTATTTAATTGATTTTTTGGAAAGTTGTATTTATTCTGGAATGAACAATGACGGAGTGTTCACACCAGGATAATAAGCCAATCAGATTGCAGGATTTTGATGCATGAGGAATGAATTACTTTATTCTTACAAAATAAGGCATGTTTGGTATGTGATGTCAGAGAGTGGAAAATTTACATATATGGTTCATGATTTAATGGACAGTTTCTATCATCTTAGGGGTGTTTAGTGTTTGCAGAGACATATAATACAATTATTATATTATATGTCTCTGGTGTTTGGTGTTTAACTTTAATTTGCACTAGACTAATACTAGGAATATGGATTATAAAGTTCAAAGTGTAAAGTTCTTTTATTTCCAATTAAGGGCCCCTGACGGGGCATAATTACAACACTACACAATATAAACATATAAATAAAGATAAATTTAAATTATAATTCACATGAAGAGGATCAGAATATATATTATCCTATAAAATATTACTTTTAGAGCAACAATATTTCATAGAAGAGGAAGCCGGTTTGATGAAAACTGTATATATATAACGTTTTTTTTGGGTTCTGTTAACAGATCAGAGAAAGACAAACTTTCAATTCAGATTTACCTATTAGAAATCCCCAGAAAAGGTCTAGAACATCAACATCTACTTATGATCCTTATAGTTTCTCTGATAACGAGGAAAACGAGGTAAGATTTTTAAATATAATCTACATTTAAACTGTCAGGTGTTCAAATTTTTACAATATTTATGTAAGTCTGCTGTCAGGATTCAGACACATTTATTTTTTTCCTAATGCATGGTATCACAGCTGCATGTGTGTCTTTATGTTTGTTTTAAATATTGACAGAAAAGGTGACTGAATTACAAATATATCGCTCAGATGTGCAATGTTTATCATAGATCTATACCTTCAAGCAAGGCAGGAATAGTTTACATTTTTGACTGAAATATCAACATTTGCAGAAGGAAAACCCATATATCATGTATATATCATGAAAAATGAATAGCATTATAATGATTTTTTTTTATTATTTTAGGTTTTAGAAGATCGTTATGATGGTACCTTGTTTGCAAATATGCAAATGACATCAACTCCAATAAAACCCAAACGACCTCATTTACAACAGGATACTATAATCCATGAACATGATGAAGATGAGGTGGTTATTTTTTACCTATTTATTTGATTTGTTGTAGGGGCTTAGTAATTTGTAGTCAGTGAACTGTTAGGACGTATTTTTATTGTTTTCAAGCTCAATATTCAAATTCATTTTTTAAAGCATTTGTTTTATCATACCCTAAATATGATACCATGTTAAATTGCTTTAATAATTCCTTACAGAATGTAATTTTAAATTGTAGACAACTATAAACAATAAACATGTGGACATTCTTGGGACCTCATTGCAAGAATTACAAACACAAGATAACAATCAGGTAAGAGTGAAGTAACACCAAACAAAAGGAAAAATAGTACAACCCCATAATTGAAATTGGAAATATTTTTTATTCAAAAATTTAGTATATGATCAATTTGCTATTTTGATAGAAGACTATTAACAGCTCTTAACATCACAGGAGTTAAATTCTATAAGAAGGGACCAAAGTATTCTCAAATATCAAATAAGTATTTATGTTGCATAAATGTTGCCATATCTTTACACATAAGGAGAACTACTGTCCTATTTTTTTTCATTGACATTGGATATAGAGATAATGTGAATTTTAACTTTATTTAGCTAAAGAAATTAAAAGAATCCGTAGATATTCCAAGTACTCCTCTAACAGAGCACCAGACAGACTACAATCAGCAGGTACAATGTACTATTAACAACATCAGATGTACAATTTATTTTAAAATATGTTGTTTTTATGCCCGGGAGGTAGTGGAGGGCCATTAAGTTTTACCCTTGTACGCCTGTATGACTGTCCGCCTGTTAGTACACCACACAATTGGTTTCCGTTCTCTAACTTTAGTTTGCCTCATCCAAATGTTAAGATTATACACAATGTTATTACAACACCACACATATCGAGTTTGAATTTGGGTAGCGTCACTTTTACCATATGTTGACTGTTCTAGAGTGATACCCTTTACAAAGGGAAAACATTATTGAATGTTTCGCTTCCGTTCTCTTACTTCAGTTTGCCTCAAGCAAATGTTATGAAATTTATACACAATGCTAATTACAACAAACTTAAAAAAAGATATGTATTACATTTGTGTGTGTATTGAATCGTGTCACACAACTTATATTTGAAGCATATCTGTGTATTGAAGGAATGAACTGACTTTAATTTTTTTTTTAAATATTTTAAGGACCAACAATTAGAAGGATCTGAAGACATTCTTGGAAGTTCATTAGCAGAGTTACATTCTAATGATAATAATCAGGTACATTAAGTAGCATACCATCTTTATCCATCAAATTATTATGCATGTGTTGACGTATATTGAATTCTAGAAAGTAATTTGAAAATAAAAATTGGTTAATCAATAAAACAAGATAATGACATAAACTTTTCAAATGATTTTTTTTATTTTTGTATATGTTTTTGAGAAAAAAAAACTCCTTCTGAGCATATTTTGATAAAACAAATGCGATGGATTAATTTTTTAAAAATTCATTTTAGAGTGGTGCAATGTCATTTTCATTTACCATTGAGGATATATTGTATGCAAATAAAAAAAACGAAGAAAGCAGTTCAAAAGGTATGATTATGAAGATATAATAACACTATTAGGAAAAAGATTGTGGCTGAGGTGAAGCAGTGAATCATTTTTTCTTCAAAATTGCAATGGATTCTCTTATTAGTTTAATAGATTATTTTTATTTCTTATCCAGATTGATCATGTTGCAAAAGTTCTATTTAAACACAATATACATTTATGCACAGCCCCATTGATAACTTAGTAATATATCCCAATATAATATTATACATCATGTACATGCTATATCTTAACTGTGATAAATGTAAGGACAACATGTCTCAAACTCAACAGGAAACAAGAAAACACATATTTATTCTCATGCAATTCTTGATCACATAAAACGAAATACAAAAGAATGTCTTTATAGTTTATAAATTTCTAAATCTATTGATTATATGCAGACACATTTAGAACATTTGTATTTTATATTTTGAAGAGTAAACTTTTTAATACATCCTACAATTCTTTGGGCGAAAAAAGCCGATTGAAACATTTCTTTTTCAAGCTATACGAATTATAATATTAAAAATCCAATATCATTGTCTTATATAAACCAATTGTATATTGTATCTTCAGGTAAGCAAAATGAAAGAAAAAGCCTGTTAGAAAAAGCACTATCAACATCAATTGAATGTCTCAGAAACAAAAATATGTGCCGAAAAAGATGTCTTTATGGATTATCACTTGAATTTATAAGGGAAGCGAGGTACAGAATATGGACAAAAAACTATCAACAGCGTGTGGAATGGTTTTCCGATAAGTTTATTGATGCAGACTTTGATGCTGAAAAGCCTTTATTTTTTGTCAATAAAGGAAAAACAGTGTGTGGACAATGCTTTAGAAGTTTATATAAAGTGAATAAAAACTTTTATTATAAATGGATTGAAAAATTTTGTAATGGAGCAATTTCATCAGGCTATATCAAAGGAAGACCTGTCTCAAAAGCAAAGGAAGATACAGTGCTGTGGTTGCAAGATTATGCAAAATACAGAGGAGATTTTATGCCTGATAGAGATATTACCATGCTTCCATATAAAACTAGAAAAATTGATGTTTACAATCTGTATGTTAATGAAATGACAGAAAAACTTACGATTTCCGTTTCAAAAGCAACATTTTATCATATGTGGAAGAACGAATTCAGAATTTTAAAAATTAAAAAGGTAAATATGATTTTGTTAACTTATTTTTTAAAATATGAGGTATAATGTACACATGATGTATCTAATTTTGTTTTTCAAGGAGAGAGAAAATGCATCAACTACTGAATTTTTCAATTGTCTAATTATTGATATTTTATAATAATTTAACTGTTGAAGTATCAGTATAATTAGATGCATTATACATATTACTTTACAGCTGATTCCTTTGAGTGTGTAGGTAAAATTAATATCTTTGGTTAGCTTGCTTGCTATCTGAACTGTGAAGTCTTTATTATGTAAGGTATACTACCCTCCTTTAGGAGTAGCCTAGTCCTATAGACAGATAGATTGGTTATCTGTCGGACTAGTCCATTGTGAAAGGAGGGTAGTTTACATTACCTTATACTGACTTCACAGTTCAGCTAGCAAGCAAGCTAACTGAAGATATTACCTTGGTCTTAACACTCAATGGCATTGGCTGTAAAACCAAACCTAATGCGTAAACACATGCCGATGTCAGAAATAAATTACTTTTTATTGAAAGGTATATCATGTAGAAATATACTCTTTATGTTCGTTTAAAATGTGTTTAAATGATTCAACCGATTGTAACAGTAGCTAGGGGATAGAATCAATAATAAGTGTAATCATAGATTCAAAATTCATCATGTATAGCGTAACCTGACCAGCAACAAACGATGAAAACGAAAAAAAATATGTTAAATATGAGAATCAAACCATTTTCCCATAAGTGCCTGTTGTAGAAATCAACTTAACAGTTTATCTGTTGCTGTTATTTTTTTGGATTTGTTAAAGTGTAGTGATTACAGCTATTACGATTGTGATTCTGCCGCATCCACAGTTTTGTCAACTTGCATTTCATACATAACATTTCTGCAATAAGTTTTAATTTATCCTATATTTTTTTTAGACTAATTCATTTTCAAGATGCCAAACTTGTACAACTTTGACAACAAGACTTGAGAAAACAAGGGACCAAGCAGAGAGAGAAGCACTTAAAAAAAGCATAATGGTTCACAATTCAAGACAGATGTAAGTTTCCGATATCTCAGTCTTTTCTCTGTAATTTGAGCAAATGAAATGTTGGTAATTGGAGAAAAAAAAATTCCAGAAAAAAATGAAATACTGCAGCCAATTGAAAGCAATATATTCAAGAACATGTTGTAAGATCTGATGAATTAAGACAAAGTTTTCGACTAAAAAAAAGAAGATGTGGTATGATTGCAAATGAGACAACTCTCCATAAGAGACAGATTGACAGAGAAATAAATAACTAGTTGCACAGGGTATAATGTATTTGACTCATCTGTCTGTCCGTCCTGTTCTTGACATTGTAAGTTCTCTGAAACCACACAACATAATTTCAGAAAACTGTGTAGATAATAAGGACAAACTATGTAGCTGTGCATTTTGACAGAAAATTACGATTCAGTTTTTTTTCAGGAGTTATGTTACTTTTGAATTAAAATTTTGGCCTAATTTTGTTTGAATATTTAGACATAATAATGACATACTTTCAACTATAGGAGTGCATGTCTAAAGGAAATTACTATTGATTTTTTTCTACGAGTTATGCCCTTTGAACTTGTGATTTTGGCCTTTATATATTACTGCGGCAGTTTATAATCGCAACTCCTCTGAAACTACACAACAAAATTTTATGAAACTTTATAGTTAAGAAAGCCATAGTATCCTCATGTCCATATCCATAAGAAAATTGTTATTACTTGACTTTTGTAGACTTTTTGAATTTAGGAATCTGTTAAGATTTTGTTTGTCCAGTGACAGTGTGGGGGTGTGGGGTATGAGAGCTTGCTCACAAAGGTTCTTTAATAGTATGTTTTGAAAAAAAAACACAAAATGTTTATTATGGAACTAACAATTGCATATGGTCATTAAACAGTATACCCTTGTACTTCAGGGCAGAAAGAGCATATTACAGAACTAAAAGAAAGAATGCAGAAGAGAACAAACGACACTACATGAGTATTATTATAGATGGCATGGATCAATGTACGGACTATTAATTTAATTCTTACCTCTTTCTATAACAAGAGTATCATTCAGTATCATGACGAAATTCATTGATGATTTGAAAAAAAATCTTTATCATAAATATTGACAGCCAATATTATTGGTATTTAGTAATATGAATAGACACTGAGCACTAACAAAGTTAACTGTCAAATGTAAAAATACATAGACTATCATCTAAAACCACCATAAAAGAAAAATGAAAGATAGATAAATTAATATCTCAATTGTTATATGATCATTTCCTTCGGTTAAAATTAGAAATAAAACAAATTTGATTCAGCAAACTTAATAATCATAATAATGTTAATTGTTTTGCTTGGTTAATTTCAGTTGACATGCACCTTTATAACTTTCAGGACTTCAAATGATAACAACTGCTTAAGCTAATCATTCTTTTTGCTAAACAGTCATCATGTTAACATTTGTAAGTGTCTTTAATGTGATTTGAAATCTCAATGAATTTTAAAAAAAAACCAGCTCGATCCTTATTATAAATTACATTTTTTTTTTAGCAAAAACAGATCTCCCACATTTTACAGGACGACGTTCAAAGGTAGGGTTGATTTTTGTAACATTTACTAAATTAGTTACATTTGTATATATATATCACCATGATTTCATTAACCAATTAAGTTTAATGTCTAAAAGTTTGATTTGGCTATGCAAAAGTCTTGATCGAACCAAATCGGTGAGTCTTGTGTAGACATAACGCATGTCTGGCCTACTAAATTATAAGAAGATATAAGAAGATGTGGTATAAGTTTCAATGATACAACTCTTCACCCAAGTCACATTATATGTAAACAAAAACCAATATAGGTCAAAAATTGGTCGTCAACAAGGAGCATTGACTCACACTGAACAAGCACTGGTTTCTGATATTTTGCAACGAATTTGACCTCTCAAAGGAAAAAAGGCTTCGTTAAAATCTAAACACGTAAATAGTTAAAATACTAAAATTGAGAAAGGAATTGGGGAATGTGTCAAAGCAATAACAACTTGACCATAGCGTAGACAACAGCCGAAGGCAACCAATGGGTCTTCAATGTAGCGAAAATTCCCGCACTCGTAGGTGTCCTTCAGCTGGCCCCTAAAACAAATGTATACTAGTACAGTGATAATGGACGTCATACTAAACTCTGAATTATACACAAGAAACTAAATTAAAAATCACACAAGACTATCGTACTTATGATATTTGTTTTAACAAATTACACATTGAAACACGTAGTGTCTTACGTAAAAATTATTTTTGTATGCATTCTTTATTTTTTCCTCAGGCCTTAGATGTTGCTAATCTCCTTCAGACACATGTACAAGGAATAATGAATCATGGTCTAAACAGATTTACAACATATATTGACATAAATGAATATAGTCATGATTCCAATCTTATCATGAATACTGTATTGAAAGAGCTGCATGAATCAAGTGTATTAATGGTAAGTTTTGTGTTTCTATGATATATTTATCAAGAAGATGTGAACTTTATACATGTAATTTTCATTTCATATATTTTTTAATGGTCTACTGTAAAAAAAAATTGTATAAGTTTGTAATTTTTATTTTTCAATATTTATATTTTAGAAAAATCACTACCCAGTTTGTAATTTTTATTTTTCAATATTCATATTTTAGAAAAAACACTACCCAAACACTTAGTTCTTAGCACAGGTAGTACTGATGACTAAAAAAAGAATATGCTGTTGGCACTAAATAATTTTTAATCAATTCTTTATTTACAGGGTAGCTTTTTACCTGAAATTCTCTACATGCAGGCTGATAATTGCTTTAGAGAAAATAAAAATCGTTTTATGTTGGCTTTCTGTGAGTTACTTGTCAGAAAAAATATATTTAAAGAGGTAAGATATAACTTTACATAGTCCATAAAATATAGATGAAAATCTGTTTTATTATTTCAATGTATTCATGAGTTATTGTTTCATTTACCTATGTGATTTGTATGTGAAAAGCTTGGTTCGGAAAATAAAGACCATGAAATGACCGGTTTCTGTATGAAAATAAGAAGATTTGTTAAGACGCAATGAGACAACTGTATAATAAAGACCAAATAACAAAGAAATAACGACTAAAATTTACTTTACGATCTTTAAAACTGAACAAAACCCATAGCCATCTATCAAAGACCTCAAAATGACAAATGGAAAACAAGTTAGACGAGAAAACTAAGGAAATATAATTAATAGCAACACACGACAACCACTGAATTACAGGCTGCTGACTTAGAACAGAAAAATATATAACGGGGCTGGGTTAAACTAAACTGATGCCGACAAACCCTCCTCTTGACATTGGACAGGTTTAACTCTACAACACAAGAACGAGCTGTACACATTAGTTTGACAGAA
The DNA here is from genome assembly GCF_963676685.1 of Mytilus edulis. Classification (NCBI taxonomy): domain Eukaryota; kingdom Metazoa; phylum Mollusca; class Bivalvia; order Mytilida; family Mytilidae; genus Mytilus; species Mytilus edulis. The sequence continues at coordinate 16,328,220 of NC_092346.1, forward strand.
GCACATTTAATTGAAGAACTAGAGTATATTGAGCAGAGGGAGAACAAAATTTCCCGGAATTTTTAACATAACAATAAGAAAACACCGATAGCGATTTAAGAGCTATATACTTTTACTTGTTTGTTATTTGTGTTTAACGTACTTACGTTACTAAATTGTGATTAATGATGATTATTTTCTACCTATCTTTATTCTTTTAGGTTCATCTGTCTTTTCTACCAGTTGGTCATACCCATGAAGACATAGATGCAGCTTTCAGCAAAATTTCAGATAAATTGCGAAAAAATGATGCTGAAACATTGACAGGGTTTATGCATCTCCTACCTTCCTGTAAGATAACTGGTGGAATTTATGACATAAGAGGATGGTTAACACCGCATATAACACCTCTATCAGGGCAGACATCACCTCTTCATTTCAAGTTTTCAATTGATGAAGCTAAAAAAATTCGATCAGAGTACAAAGGAGCCCACCATAGACCTTGGATCCCTATGAGAAAACCAATGCTCAAGAAAATGCCAACTGGAATTCCTAAAATTGTTAGCCCATTTTTTCACAAAATAAATTTTGATGCCTTATCTAAAAATATAGAAAAATGCAAGTATTTGTTCTCAGATATTGTGCAAGACACACAGTATAGATGGTGGAAAAGATATGTAAGCCATTTACAAGAAACGTCATCTAGTAAAGAAAAGACATTATTTTACAGCAAAAGAAATGCAAGATGGCTATTACCACTATTGCCAAGGAGGACAAACAACCCCCAGCCTCATGTTGTAAACTTACCTCAACAAATTCAAGAAATGATAGACAAAGAAATAGATGATCCTGTGGTAAGTTCAGTTTTGATGAGAATTGGTTTATCTTACAAATTAAGAATTGCTAAATTGCTAAATTTGTATGCACACATCATTATATAAAGTATCAGTATATTTTTTTTTATATGAGTTTTGTTTTAAATTGGATATTACAGGATTTGGTGACCTTCACAATGATGAAGAATTTTTTTCAAATATGTATAGTACTGAAAGGAAACGGTTGGCAAATATAGAATGGGACAGCAACATAACGTATAAAAAAATAGAAAGACACCTTGGAGCTCCCACAATAAACTTCAATCTAAAATTTTACAGAGCTTCCAAGCCTCTTGAGTATAAAACAAATATATTTTATCAAGGTACTCAAAATTAGTGTTGTATTATCTCAACCATCTGATATCTAATCTCATTAGGTAGATTAACAAAATTATATCAAATGACATCCAACTGGAACCAGTACATGTGGTACAGTTAAAGCACTTCATTAAGTACTTTAGGTTAAAGCTGATAACAAAATACACAAGCAAATATTACTAATGATAGCATATAAAATGACTGCAGTTGCTCATAATACTTATCTATTGATGTGATGATAAATACTTCAGGAAGACATGACTTTCTCCAATGCCAAAAACACAGGAAAGGAACGACAACATTTGAGTATTGCCTCAATTTATAAGTCTAATGAATTGATGTTAGTGAGCAGCAACAAATACGATTTATTGTGATCAAGTCTTACTCTTAATGTCAAGCATGTTATCATATCAAGTGCAGTACTGTTATTAATATAATTGGTTGTACATGTAATTACTTCCATTTTAACCTAAAATGTCACACTTAACATGTTCTTTAATATGATTTTTAAAGGTGGATATCTTAATTGATTTTCATGAGGTTGAATATATATGCCTACTTTTTTCCTGCAGATACTCATGCCATCACCAAAGAAGAAAAACAAAGGAAAAACACAGAAAAAGACTCCAAAAAAGCAAATAAAAGGTATTTTTTTAATATAATATTTGTGTAATACGTCAATCAACTAATACATACATTATTTTGTTATCCCACATTCTGTATGTATGTGCCTGTCCCAAGTTAAGAGTCTGTTATTCAATGTTTTCTTTGTTGCTGTGTAACATGAATGTTTTTCGTTCATTTAATTTGTACATTTATAAGGTTGTTAGTTTTCTTATTTGAATTATTCACAATTGTGATTTCGGGGCCTTTTATAACTGACTTTACAGTTTGGCCTTGCGTATTGTTAAAGACCGTGTCCTGACTTACAGCTGTTAATTTCTATGTCATTTGGTTTCTTTTGGATAAATGTGTCATTGGCGATCATACAAATTATCTTTTTTACATTGTATTTAGAGGGCTATATAATCAGTCAACATAATGGGTCCTTACTCTTTATCATAGTTTAAATCTTCCAGAATTGTAAATTTGACATCTTCAAAATTTCCATAAGTTACAAATGACTCTTCAATAAAATTCGTAGTGTTTATCTGCAAATTGCATTTAATTTATAAGTTATTGACAGCATCTGCCTGTTATTGCTGCACCGTTGGTTCTCAAATGTCGGTTGATCTATGCTTGATTTTGAATTTTTCGGACATTTTTAACAGTTCTTATGAGTTAACATTATTATGGTTAGAAATATTGTATAGGATGATCCTTATGATCTGCTTTGAACAATTTATTATCTATATTGAGTGTAAGAATTATCAATTTTGTTTTATTGTAGGAAAGAAGACAAAAAGGCAACACAGAACTGTTTTTCACACCTATGTTTATGGGTTTATCCATATTAAAAAACAGAAATATTTTTTTTTATTGGCAGAATTGATTGAAATTCTGTGGTTTTTATCATATTTTCATATGTGTATTATAACTACTTGTAACATTATAGCATTGAGTGCTTTATTCCACCTTTTTTTAAAAGAACATATTTTCGTAAAAGTGCAAGTGAAATACATTGAAGATTTGAACCTAGAAATACAGTGTTAAGAATTATACAACATAGTTTTTTGGCTGTAATTGTCTTGAAAAACGACATAAATTGCATCAAACATTTCACAATGGTGCAGTAACTTTATTCTAGTATGTTTGTTTGAAGAGTGTAAGGAATATGATGCTTATTTTGAATATGGTCGTTCTTCTGAATTAATTATATTGAGTGAAGTGGTTGTGAAAATTATTATGGAAATGTTCATCCGTTTGTTTTGATTGGTTATAAATACATATTTTGAGATAGTTAAAAGTATATTGTACAAACACGAAACGATATAATCATATATTTTGGAATTTAAATATTTAGGTGTTTCACTTTTTTCTCTCCATTGTAATGAACTGTACAAAATAAATTTATTTTCAGGTCAGAATTTTCTTGTAGTAATGACCTGCTGAAAATAAATTTATTTTGAGATTTTTGCAAAAATCTGTGGTAATGACTGGTACAAAATAAATTTATTATGAGAAGTTTGTATCTTCGTTGTGATGACCTGCTCAAAATAAATTATTCTGAGGTCGGAATTTTCTTGTAGTAATGACCTGCTGAAAATAAATTTATTTTGAGATTTTTGCAAAAATCTGTGGTAATGACTGGTACAAAATAAATTTATTATGAGAAGTTTGTATCTTCGTTGTGATGACCTGCTCAAAATAAATTATTCTGAGGTCGGAATTTTCTTGTAGTAATGACCTGCTGAAAATAAATTTATTTTGTGATTTTTGCAAAAATCTGTGGTAATGACTAGTACAAAATAAATTTATTATGAGAAGTTTGTATCTTCGTTGTGATGACCTGCTCAAAATAAATTTATTTTGTAATTTGGAAAAATCAGCTGAAATGAATAGATGATGATTATTTTGTGATAATAACATGCTAAGACGAATTGAATCACGATTCTGTAAAATTTGTTGTAATGCACTGTACAAAATAAATTTATTTTAAAATGGTGATATGTTTATGATAATAATGAGCACAAAATAGATTTATTTTTGGATAAACATAACAAATAGAATGCTATGTGTTTGTTGTTAAGCCATCACAGATTTTGTTTGTCTGATTCTATTCAGAATAAATTTATTTTGAGATATTGATATTGGATAGAAGTTTAATATTTATGATTACTATAGCTTCCAACTACAGAATAAATTTATTCTGAGATCTACTGTATGGTTTCTGTGTACTTTGTTTCTTATTAATAATATAAAATACAGGCAAATAGGGTTCAGAATAAATTTATTCTGCAGTAAACATCCATCAAGGCCTACACCAGTGACAGAATAACAAACATTGACAGATAATGTTAACAAAATAAGGGTTTCAATAAAAAAAAGGATTATTGGAATTTTCCTCTTTCATTTTGGACTCAGTTATTTGTGCTTCTTGAATAGATTGTCAAAGTCTCTTTGTCTTTAAGGATGTATTGAAGTGAAACTAAAAAAAAACCTAGATTTTGAAAATGATGCATAAAGCTAGAAAATTTTGGGTTAAGAAAAAGCTTAAAATGTTGATGGTTGGGGAGCTCCTTTTCCAGATATTTAATTTTTTAAAAATTAGCGGGAAAAGGTTCACTCGATCAGACCATAAATTTTGCATTGGTAGTATTTTGGTCTTAAATCGAAAGAAAAGAAATCTAGTCTGCCTTGAATTTTGGTAAATGACCCTTTATCAGATATTGCAGTCATATATGAGTGTTATGGAGCAGAATATTTTACCCTGTATTGAAGGGGAAAAAACAAGGAATTTGAACATCAGAATCAATTTCCAAAACCTTATCTAAGCACATCCTTAATTGTTTTGTTAGTTCATTGAGCCTAATCAGATAGACTTTTTTTCTACATATGTCATACATCAGTTAATCAATTACCTTTCAAACACTTTAAGTGACTTTGTCTGTATTATTCATACCTCCATTTTAGACAATCCCAATTATGAAACTATAGACAAAGATCATCATATTAAATAACAGCAATAGAGTATTCACTCTCATTGGTGTTATTTCTTGAATTGCACTGCATTACAATCGTCTTAATACCCTGTATAAATGATGATTTTAATAATGAATCAGTAGTGTAGTTTTGCACTGATATGTTCTCATTCATTCCTCAACCAAATCTATTGTAGTCACATACCCTGACTACTAAACTTTTTTTTAAGCCAGCATATTTCCACTGGTGGTGAAATAATTAATAATCCCAAATTATGATTAAAAAACAATTAATGTATTAAAACTAGCTATAATTTGTTTCTTGAATAGATTGTCCAAGTCTCTTTGTCTTAAGGATGTATTGAATGCCCTCTTTTCTGCTGTCTAAATTTGAAAGGCAGAACAAGTAGAGCCATTGTAAGTTTTTTGTCATGGTCTACGGTGATGGATATACAAGTAATTGTCTGAATGGGTCCTACTAGAGAATGTCAGTTAGACATTAACACAAGTGGTTTTTTTTTCTCACCATATATGGTCGTCACAGTTTCTTATATAAATTACTTGCCAGTGGGTTTTTTTCTCACCATATATGTCCTCATGAAATTTTCAAATTATGTTGGATGGTAGCCCATCAATTGTGTTACATGATCCCGTCTGTTGTTTTGAAGAAATGTCAATCCAGAAAACAAATGTTTTGAGACTTATAAATAATGGAGTCATAGATCTTTCATTGAAACACCTTCTTTCTGGATACACGCATACATTTAGTTCCTTTAAATACACTTTTCTAAAATGTCACCCGTTCAACAACATCTTTTCAAACTTATGTCATCTAAGTGTTTCCTTCTAAAAATGGTAGTCTTTAAGTGACTCTGTCTGTATTATTCATACCTACATTTTAGACAATCCCATATATGAAACTATAGACAAAGATCATCATATTAAATAACAGCAATAGAGTATTCACTCTCATTGGTGTTATTTCTTGAATTGCACTGCATTACAATCATCTTAATACCCTGTATAAATGATGCTTTTAATAATGAATCAGTAGTGTAGTTTTGCACTGTTATGTTCTCATTCATTCCTCAACCAAGTCTAATGTAGTCACATACCCCGACTACTAAACTTTTTTTAAGCCAGAATATTTCCACTGGTGGTGAAATAATTAATAATCCCAAATTATAGTTTAAACAATTAATGTATTAAAACTAGCTATAATTTGTGCTTCTTGAATAGATTGTCAAAGTCTCTTTGTCTTAAGGATGTATTGAAGTGAAACTAAAAAAAAAACTAGAATTTGAAAATGATGCATAAAGCTAGAAAATTTTGGGTTAAGAAAAAGCTTAAAATGTTGATGGTTGGGGAGCTCCTTTTCCAGATATTTAATTTTTAAAAAATTAGCGGGAAAAGGTTCACTCGAACAGACCATAAATTTTGCATTGGTAGTATTTTGGTCTTAAATCGAAAGAAAAGAAATCTAGTCTGCCTTGAATTTTGGTAAATGACCCTTTATCAGATATTGCAGTCATATATGAGTGTTATGGAGCAGAATATTTTACCCTGTATTGAAGGGGAAAAAACAAGGAATTTGAACATCAGAATCAATTTCCAAAACCTTATCTAAGCACATCCTTAATTGTTTTGTTAGTTCATTGAGCCTAATCAGATAGACTTTTTTTCTACGTATGTCATACATCAGTTAATCAATTACCTTTCAAACACTTTAAGTGACTTTGTCTGTATTATTCATACCTCCATTTTAGACAATCCCAATTATGAAACTATAGACAAAGATCATCACATTAAATAACAGCAATAGAGTATTCACTCTCATTGGTGTTATTTCTTGAATTGCACTGCATTACAATCGTCTTAATACCCTGTATAAATGATGCTTTTAATAATGAATCAGTAGTGTAGTTTTGCACTGTTATGTTCTCATTCATTCCTCAACCAAGTCTATTGCAGTCACATACCCCGACTACTAAACTTTTTTTTAAGCCAGAATATTTCCACTGGTGGTGAAATAATTAATAATCCCAAATTATAGTTTAAACAATTAATGTATTAAAACTAGCTATAATTTGTGCTTCTTGAATAGATTGTCAAAGTCTCTTTGTCTTAAGGATGTATTGAAGTGAATCTAAAAAAAAACCTAGATTTTGAAAATGATGCATAAAGCTAGAAAATTTTGGGTTAAGATAAAACTTGAAATGTTGATGGTTGAAGAGCTCCTTTTCTAGATATTTAATATTTTAGAAATTAGCAGGAAAAGGTTCACTTGATCAGACCATAAATTTTGCATGGGTAGTATTTGGGTCTTAAATTGAAAGAAAAGAAATCTAGTCTGCCCTAAATTTTGGTAAATGACCCTTTATCAGATATTACAGTCATATATGGGTGTTATGGAGCAGAATATTTTACCCTGTATTGTAGGGGAAAAAGCAAGGAGTTTGAACATCAGAATCAATTTCCAAAACCTTACCTAAGCACATCCTTAATTTTTTTGTTAGTTCATTGAGCCTAATTAGATAGACTTTTTTCTACATATGTCATACATCAGTAAATCAATTACCTTTCAAACACCAGTATGTAATTGACCATGCAATGTGCAAGTTTATTTTTAACATTAGTATCAACATTCAGGTCATGATCTATTGAAGATTAGTAGTTACAGATAAGTTATAACAGTATTTATGATAAGGGAAAGATACAAGACCACTGTCTAAGATGCTCATCTAATGGACAATTACAGTCATCTTTTTAGAAATTAAAAAAAAACAAAAAAACAAAAAAAACACACACTATGCTGATATATTTAACATTAGAACCATTTGCTACAGCTTTTATTATGAAAGTGTCACTTATAACATTTGTCTTAATTATTTAACGGTATAAGTTAAAAGCTAAATAAAAAGTAATTATTCAACAAAAGAAAATATATTATCTCTTGTAGATTTTCACAAACTGGCAATTACAGTCATATTATTAGAAAATAGGAAAAAAAAAGGTTTATTTTGAATGCAATATAAAAAAGTAATAGAAGCAATCAAAATATTTCTAAAACCATTTAACTCAACTTATGTGTAGTATACCATATATTAGAATTTTTATCCACACTTTGTTGGAAGTAGCTAAAGGATCATAAAATCTGACTCCTCATTCTAGACCTTTCTCTCCATTTTCACTTTTATCCTCCTTGTTTGAAAATGTGGTAATTATCAAAATCTGTTTTGTCATTTACCATGTAGACCATGGCTTCAATGTTCAATTGAAATTATAATTTGCGTTTAAATGATCATTTATTCTGAGGCAATCAAATCCTTCCAAGAGTTTCTTGAATGCTCATCTGATTCACTTGTTCTGAATTCTCTTGGAATCCTGTCTCCCAAAAACATTGAAAGGGATACTACTCTATAATTTCACACATGAAATGATTGAACCAGGCAATGATTGAAAATAATATTTTTTAGCAGAATTTTTTATTGCACTTTTTATTTGGCATATAAGGAAAATGAAAAAAAATATCATATCTTTTTTGTTGAATTACACTCTGATCAGCGTTTACAATTAACACAATCTGTGATATTAATATATCATGGCACTTTGAAATCAAGTAGTCATTTGTTGATTGACGCAGTTATCTGTTCATCAATACAAATGGTGGTTGAAACGAAAAGATAAATAAAAAGACTTCTGGTAGAAGGGAGAGTACTTTCTTACATTGATGTCAATGACACGACAGCCTCATCAGACTGATTTTGTAGAGGGAATCCGTTTAAAGTCCCACTTTACTCAAAGAATCTTTCATACATGGATTCCAGGCAGGTTCAGGGGGGAATTTGCTTGTGTGTGTACAGAGATGATGTCTTCAAAATAGCTGTGTTACAAATATCACAATTATATGTTTTTTCTTAAGAATGTGTCCTCTGGTGGATTTTCAGGAATGATGTATTTTGAATAACATATAAATCACATGCCTATCTATGATGTTTCTTCATCTTACAATTTAGCTTTCTTCATTCTAGAATTAACTTTGCCTGCATGGTGATAAGCCATGCGTGAAACCTACTATCTGCAGGATGGAATTTTGCTGTCTGGGTTTTCCTTCCCATAGATGATTGCATACTATGACTGACGAGCTCAATCTTCTCGTATTTTCTTTCTGGGCTTGCTCCCAAAGCTCTTGATTTAATCCCAGATCTAACCACAAGGCACTGGTACTATTTACCATAGATTTTTAAAATAAGAATACAATGCAAAAAAATACATAAAAGATTATTGGAACAATGTTGTTCAATACTTTGGCTCAATAAAACAGCAAAAATTGTATTAAAGTCAGACAAGTTTATACTTATTTATCAATCTGTGGTACAAGTGTATAAAATATAAAAAAAAAATCATTTGAAAGCATCTACACACAACTGATAATCTCAAAAGTGTGGCAAGTCCTTAATTTTATATTCAGTTAATTGACAAATGAAATGTAAACTATTTGCTTATATCCTGCAGAATATATAACAAGCACAGATCATTTCTTGGCCTTCAAAAGAAAAACAATTACTATCGTAAATAATATATACCATTTTATTTATGTAAATTATAAGATTACATCCCATCTACATGAACTTTATTTGTTCCTGTTACATTGCCATCATAGGGGGGACATTCTTTAAACATTTGTATTGCTGATCCATCCTGGCTTACTTGGAATGCAATAAAAAAAAAAAGTAATAAAGCAATCGTCATATTTCTAAAACCATTTAACTTATGTATAATATACCTTATATTAGTTGTTCTTTTCTGCATGTGTTTGATTAACACTTTGTTGGCTGCGAGCAGCTAAAGGAACATAAAAGCTTACTCCTCATAAATTTCCTTTCATATTTCACTATTTATCACTATTCTCCACCAAAGGACAACAGGATTAAGAAAGCAAGTTGTCTATAGATTATAACATATACAGTAATTTTATGTACATGATGTTTGGACAACAAATTTTTAAAAGAGTAGACATTTTTTGTTATCGATGCTTTTTTTACCTCAGTTAGTCCTCCATTGTCAACTTCTTTTATTTCTTCATCACTGGTATCTGGTAATGTCCTTCTTTTCTTTGACTTTAGTTCCTCAACATCTTAAACAACAAATAATGTAAAAAAAATCTAGCCATCCGTATATCTAACTCTTTTATGGATTGTAAAATAATTAATAATTGTAGTGTTCCTTGAGTTCCTATATTTTACTAGACTACTCAAAGTTTCACAACAACGAGACCGGAAGAAGGAAGTAGATTCCTGCGTTTTGTGCAAATGAGGAACTTAAAAAACACGACAAAAAATTTTTGGAACGATTTTGAGTTCATTAGTACAATGAAAATTTCGAGAATAATAAATTTTCGTCCCCATATTAAAAAATATTAATATTAAGGGATTCGTTAAAAAACTTCTTAAACAAGTTTTTGTAAAAATCATCACAAAAATATGATTGTTCCTTATTTTGTTCCAAAGGTAAGACAATCGTGTTCAGCCAATCAATTTCAATCTTTCTCATGATTAAATTAATAACCATATAACCAAATTGATTTCATTTGTGTGATGTAAAACATCATATATATTTAGCTTACAATAGAATACTTCAATATTTATTGGGACCATCAGGACAAGTAACTTTTTGTCCGTACAAGTAAAATTTACAGTAGTGGGGTCAGTAAAAAAACTATATGAATTAAGTGTTTTATCCTACATTGGACTTTAGATGTCATCCCTAAGACGGACATAAATAAATTTAATCATTTAAATAGAGCTCAAATTACAACAAATATAGTCACGTGATACTACACTGTTCAATTGTCATTTTATTCTAGAAAATTTTCTAAAGGGTGATGCAGAGAATTGATAACTAGCTTGAGAGGCTCTTGGTTTAAAAGTGTCCCTAGAATTAAAAAATCGAAACGCTGTAAGCAATGATGGCAGTAAACCAAAAACCAAGGCAAACATAATTATGATAACTTCAATGTTGCTTCAGTTCTTTTTTTATACGACCGCAAAATTTGAAAAAAATTTCGTCGTATATTGCTATCACGTTGGCGTCGTCGTCGTCGTCTGAATACTTTTAGTTTTCGCACTCTAACTTTAGTAAAAGTGAATAGAAATCTATGAAATTTTAACACAAGGTTTATGACCACATAAGGAAGGTTGGGATTGATTTTGGGAGTTTTGGTCCCAACATTTTAGGAATTAGGGGCCAAAAAGGGCCCAAATAAGCATTTTCTTGGTTTTCGCACTATAACTTTAGTTTAAGTAAATAGAAATCTATGAAATTTTGACACAAGGTTTATGACCACAAAAGAAAGGTTGGGATTGATTTTGGGAGTTTTGGTTCCAACAGTTTAGGAATTAGGGGCCAAAAAAGGGCCCAAATAAGCATTCTTGGTTTTCGCACCATAACTTAAGTTTAAGTAAATAGAAATCAATGAAATTTAAACACAATGTTTATGACCAGAAAAGGAAGGTTGGTATTGATTTTGGGAGTTTAGGTCCCAACAGTTTAGGAATAAAGGGCCCAAAGGGTCCAAAATTAAACTTTGTTTGATTTCATCAAAAATTGAATAATTGGGGTTCTTTGATATGCTGAATCTAACTGTGTATGTAGATTCTTAATTTTTGGTCCCGTTTTCAAATTGGTCTACATTAAGGTCCAAAGGGTCCAAAATTAAACTTAGTTTGATTTTAACAAAAATTGAATCATTGGGGTTCTTTGATATGCTGAATCTAAAAATGTACTTAGATTTTTTATTATGGGCCCAGTTTTCAAGTTGGTCCAAATCAGGATCCAAAATTATTATATTAAGTATTGTGCAATAGCAAGAAATTTTCAATTGCACAGTATTCAGCAATAGCAAGAAATCTTCAATTGCACAGTATTGTGCAATAGCAAATATTTTCAATTGCACAGTATTGCACAATAGCAAGAAATATCTAATTGCACAATATTGTGCAATAGCAAGAAATTCCAATTGGATTTCAATTGGAGTTATCTTTCTTTGTCCAGAATAGTAGTTGAATCAACTTAAATCATTGTTTTATACAATATACAATGCATATTCACTTTTACTACCAACTGATAGATTAAAACAATCTTTACCATTCAGTGATAACAAGCACTTTTTTTACATTTTAATATTTTATGATGTATTTAAATGAGTAGTTATTGTTGCAAACTTCATTAGAAATTTGAATTGAGATCAGTTTTGAAATAAGGGAAAGGGGGATGTGAAAAAAAAAGTGGGGGGTCAATTTTTTTCATTTCAGATTTCATAAAGAAAAAGAAAATGTCTTCAAACATTTTTTTGAGAGGATTAATATTCAACAGCATAGTGAATTGCTCAAAGGCAAAAATTTTTTTTTAAGTTCATTAGACCACATTCATTCTGTGTCAGAAACCTATGCTGTGTCAACTATTTAATCATAATCCAAATTTAGAGCTGAATCCAGCTTGAATGTTGTGTCCATACTTGCCCCAACCGTTCAGGGTTCAACCTCTGCGGTAGATTAAGCTGCGCCCTGCGGAGCATCTGGTTCAAATTTTAAGAACAAACATTAAACATTCATATATTGTACATTTATGTTAATCTAATCAATTAATTTATATGTTATCAAGGTTTTCAAAATAGGATAGTGATTTGTCACCAACATGTATGCCTCCAGATAATGTCGTTCGTCATGTTATATCAATTTTTCATCACACAGACAGTCACACAGGATAGTGGTTTATCACCAAAGGGATCATAACCCTCCCCTAACCTGGGATAGTGCTATTACAGTACAAAATAAAGTTACATGTATCCCTTCAACAAGTGTTTAACAAGCAAAATCTCCAGATAATTTCTTTTTGTTCATCTTATTTAAATTTTCACCACAACCAGGCCAGACAGTCACACTGCATCATTTTTGTTATATACTTATATATATATATATATATATATATAACCGATAAATGGCTTGTTGGGGTAATTCGGAACAAAAGCGTATGAATGGTACGTTGTGGCTAAATAATTAACAAGGCTGAATATAATGTTAACTTTGATAAATTATCAAAAACTAAATAATTGCTGATGACTAATGAATTTTTATCATGTAAATGTGACTTTTTTTTTTTTTAAGTATGTACTCAATTAAACGCTAGTTTATATATACATGTTTTATTGCACCAAAGTGAATTACACCAAAGTTTTTCAATCATATATAACAAGGTTTTACTATTTTTTGGAGTGTTGGGTTAATTGACGGGTGAATTGCAATATTGACCTGAAAACTATTTTTAAATTAACCTGTATCTTTTTATAGATATACTATCAAAACAAATCTGAATTATTGTCTGTGTTCATATTTTGATCATTACGTTATGAATAATTGATTATTAATTACTATATTTACTGTTAACATTATTTTGTTTATGCATCATTTGTCTTAGAAACGTAAACAAGATCAAATATCAATATCTCAAGCCGTGAAGGATAGAAATCGACTTTATACAATTTGACGTCAAACAGAGTAATTTTAGATTTCTGATAAAGTTTACATGGTCTTCACTTTTTAATAGTTGCGTACGTTTTATTAAATAAGTTTTTATATCTTTCTCCATTTAGTATCACATTTTTAGTCTTGAACTTTTAATAGTCTTCCTGCTATATAACTGCATTTTTAATCTGATTAAAATAGGATTGAGGCTGACATGTATATCATTTAAAATAAAACCGAGATGAGATTAAAATACAGGGGGTGGGAGGGGGTGGGTCAAAGTTCTGATAAAAGTTTAATTACAAAATGCCGAGAAGAGTTCACAAAAACCGCATTATCCCTTATATTCAATGTAACTTCCCCTGCATCTTGTTCTTTTTTAATTATGTCTTTCTCAATGTGAAGAATCATTATTCGCTTACAATAATGTATTGTTTTCATTCAGTATAGATACGTGTTTTCATTTTTATTACACGTTCTATATATTGAACCATAGTTGTATTTTGTAGTTTTTGGGTTATTTTTACATCATACTTTAAACAAAGTGAAAGTACGATCTATTATTGTAAAATATATTTTTAATTTTGTTTTGGTTACTTAACATCCGTCAAGAAATAATTGTGTAGTTATGTTGAATCAAAGCAACAATTAATTGGTATCAAAAACACTTTTCATGGTTAATAAAGAAATTTGGCCATTGTAAAACATTAATTACCACAACCATGGAGCAAAGGTTATGTTTTTGCTTTTTAGTTTATTTTTTTATTCTGTTTAACCATTTTAAATACTTAAGCTCTAACTATCTAAAGTATTTCATTGTTCATTTGCATTTGAAAGAATCAAAACAGAACAAATATTACAAACATGGTCGAACACCACTTTCATATGAACTTTCTTCTTAAAAAAGTAAGGCGTAAGGCAAATGTCTTAATATATTGTTCCGGTTTCAAGAATGTGAGTTTTCCTTTATTAGCAAACTCTGCATGTCTTTCATTTCTGATCGGATATGCCTTTTTATTTTAATTAAACATGTTTTTATAAATAACCCTCGGAAATAACCTAAGAACAATATATGCTTCAATATGAAAATATTTTCTAGTGCGTATAAGCAATTAATTATCTATATACTACACTGTTGTATTAGTAAAATGCTTATCATTGAAGGCAGCATTATGTTTTATATTAAAGAAGATTAAGGTTCGTGCGACCAAAAATTGATAAACATAAGGTATTTGGCTTAGGGTTGATAATTTTTTTATCAATAAAAGGGACCTTTGGGTGAATAAAATAGGTAAATATGGGACCTTTGGGCGAATTCAAAAATAAAAAAAAAGTTTCTTCATCGGAATTATTTCTTTCCAATATTCTATTTAATTATTAGTATTGTATCAAAAAGGGACAATAATATGTTCTTCATTTGTCACTTGTTATTTAAGGTAACGTTGTGTCTTTATTTTTCGAACACCACCTTAGTATGACCCTTTCTTCTTAAAAGGGTATGGCGTGAAGGCAAATATTTTGATTCAGTGTTCAGCTTTTAAGATGGTGAGTTTTCATTTATTAGCAAACTCTCCATGTTTTCTATTTCTAATTGGATATGATTTTGTATTTAAATACAACATTTTTGTGTAAATAACTTAAGAACAATCTATGCTTCAATATGAAAACATATGCTAGTGCGTATAAGCAATTAATTATCTCTTTACTACACAATTAAATTAGTTAAATGCTTATCATTAATGGCAGCATAATGTTTTATATTAAAGCAGGTTAAAGTTCATGCAACCAAAATTGATTAACATAAGTTGGTCTTTGCCTTAAGGATGATAATTTTTTGATAAATAAAAGGGACCTTTGGGTGAATAAAATTGGTAAATATGGGACCTTTGGGCGATTTCAAAAATAAAAAATAGTTTCTTCATCGGAATTATTTCTTTCCAATATTCTATTTAATTATTAGTATTTTATCAAAAAAAGGACAGTAATATGTTCTTTATTTGTCACTTGTTATTTAAGGTCACTTTGTGTCTTTATTTTTCGAAAACCACTTTCATATCAACTTTCTTCTTCAAAGGGTACGGCGTAAGGCAAATATCTTGATTCATTGTTCCGCTTTCAAGATGGTGAGTTTTCCTTTATTAGCAAACTCTGCATGTCTTTCATTACTGATTGGATATGCCTTGTTATTAAAATAAAACATTTTTGTGTAAATAACTAAAGAACAATATATGCTTCAATATGAAAATATTTTCTAGTGCGTATAAGCAATTAATTATCTATATACTACACTGTTATATTAGTAAAATGCTTATCATTGAAGGCAACATTATGTTTTATATTAAAGAAGGTTAAAGTTATTGCAACAAAAATTGATAAACATAAGTTGGTATGTGCCTTAAGGTTGATAATGTTTTGATCAATTAAAAGGACCTTTGGGTGAATAAAATAAGTAAATATGGGACCTTTGGGCGAATTCAAAAATAAAAAAAAGTTTCTTCATCGGAATTATTTCTTTCCAATATTCTATTTAATTATTAGTTTTGTATCAAAAAAGGGCAATAATATTTTCTTAATTTGTCACTTGTTTTTTAAGGTAACTTTGCGTCTTTATTTTTCGAACACCACCTTCATATGACCCTTCTTCTTAAAAGGGTATGGCGTGAGGCAAATATTTTGTTTCATTAGTCCGCTTTCAAGATGGTCAGTTTTCCTTAATTAGCAAACTCTCCATGTTTTCTATTTCTAATCGGATATGATTTTGTATTTAAATACAACATTTTTGTGTAAATAACTTAAGAACAATCTATGCTTCAATATAAAAACATATTCTAGTGCGTATAAGCAATCAAATAATTATCTGTTTACTACACAATTATATTAGTTAAATGCTTATCATTAATGGCAGCATTATGTTTTATATTAAAGAAGGTTAAAGTTCATGCAACTAAAATTGATAAACATAAGTTGGTCTTTGCCTTAAGGATGATAATTTTTTGATAAATAAAACGGACCTTTGGGTGAATAAAATAAGTAAATATGGGACCTTTGGCCGAATTCAAAAAAATAAAAAATAGTTTCTTCATCGGAATTATTTCTTTCCAATATTCTATTTAATTATTAGTATTGTATCAAAAAAGGACAATAATATGTTCTACATTTGTTACTTGTTATTTAAGGTAACTTTGTGTCTTTATTTTCCGAACACCACTTTCATATCAACTTTCTTCTTAAAAGGGTACAGCGTAAGGCAAATATCTTGATTCATTTTTCCGCTTTCAAGATGGTGAGTTTTCCTTAATTAGCAAACTCCGCATGTCTTTCATTACTGATTGGATATGCCTTGTTATTTAAATAAAACATTTTTGTGTAAATAACTAAAGAACAATCTATGCTTCAATATGAAAATATTTACTAGTGCGTATAAGCAATTAAGTATATATATACTACACTGTTATGTTAGTAAAATGCTTATCATTGAAGGCAACATTATGTTTTATATTAAAGAAGGTTAAAGTTATTGCAACAAAAATTGATAAAAATAAGTTGGTATTTGCCTTCAGGTTGATAATGTTTTGATCAATTAAAAGGACCTGTGGGTGAATAAAATAAGTAAATATGGGACCTTTGGGCGAATTCAAGAATAAAAAAAAGTTTCTTCATCGGAATTATTTCTTTCCAATATTCTATTTAATTATTAGTATTGTATCAAAAAAGGACAATAATATTTTCTACATTTGTTACTTGTTATTTAAGGTAACTTTGTGTCTTTATTTTTCGAAAACCACTTTCATATCAACTTTCTTCTTAAAAGGGTACGGCGTAAGGCAAATATCTTGATTCATTGTTCCGCTTTCAAGATGGTGAGTTTTCCTTTATTAGCAAACTCTGCATGTCTTTCATTACTGATTGGATATGTCTTGTTATTAAAATAAAACATTTTTGTGTAAATAACTAAAGAACAATCTATACTTCAATATGAAAATATTTTCTAGTGCGTATAAGCAATTTATTATCTATATACTACACGGTTATATTAGTAAAATGATTATCATTGAAGGCAGCATTATGTTTTATATTAAAGAAGGTTAAAGTTATTGCAACTAAAATTGATAAACATATGTTGATATTTGCCTTAAGGTTGATAATGTTTTGATCAATTAAAGGGACCTTTGGGTGAATAAAATAAGTAAATATGGGACCTTTGGGCGATTTTTAAAAATAAAAAAAAGTTTCTTCATCGGAGTTATTTCTTTCCGATATTCTGTTTAATTATTAATGTTGTATTAAAAAAGGACAATAAAATGTTCTTCATTTGTCACTTGTTATTTAAGGTAACTTTGTGTCTTTATTTTTCGAACACCACCTTCATATATCCTTTCTTCTTAAAAGGGTAAGGCGTGAGGCAAATGTCTTGATTCATTGTTCCGCTTTCAAGATAGTGAGTTTTCCCTTATTAGCAAACTCCGCATGTCTTTCATTACTGATTGGATATGCCTTGTTATTTAAATAAAACATTTTTGTGTAAATAACTAAAGAACAATCTATGCTTCAATATGAAAATATTTACTAGTGCGTATAAGCAATTAAGTATCTATATACTACACTGTTATATTAGTAAAATGCTTATCATTGAAGGCAACATTATGTTTTATATTAAAGAAGGTTAAAGTTATTGCAACTAAAATTGATAAACATATGTTGATATTTGCCTTAAGGTTGATAATGTTTTGATCAATTAAAGGGACCTTTGGGTGAATAAAATAAGTAAATATGGAACCTTTGGGCGAATTCAAAAATAAAAAAAAGTTTCTTCATCGGAATTATTTCTTTCCAATATTCTATTTAATTATTAGTATTGTATCAAAAAAGGACAATAATATTTTCTTAATTTGTCACTTGTTATTTAAGGTAACTTTGTGTTTATTTTTCGAACACCACCTTCATATGTCCTTTCTTCTTAAAAGGGTAAGGCGTGAGGCAAATGTCTTGATTCATTGTTCCGCTTTCAAGATAGTGAGTTTTCCCTTATTAGCAAACTCCGCATGTCTTTCATAACTGATTGGATATGCCTTGTTATTAAAATAAAACATTTTTGTGTAAATACCTAAATAACAATCTATGCTTCAATATGAAAATATTTTCTTGTGCGTATAAGCAATTTATTATCTATATACTACACGGTTATATTAGTAAAATGCTTATCATTGAAGGCAGCATTATGTTTTATATTAAAGAAGGTTAAAGTTATTGCAACTAAAATTGATAAACATATGTTGATATTTGCCTTAAGGTTGATAATGTTTTGATCAATTAAAGGGACCTTTGGGTGAATAAAATAAGTGAATATGGGACCTTTGGGCGAATTCAAAAATAAAAAAAAGTTTCTTCATCGGAGTTATTTCTTTCCGATATTCTGTTTAATTATTAATGTTGTATCAAAAAAGGACAATAAAATGTTCTTCATTTGTCACTTGTTATTTAAGGTAACTTTGTGTCTTTATTTTTCGAACACCACCTTCATATGTCCTTTCTTCTTAAAAGGGTAAGACGTGAGGCAAATGTCTTGATTCATTGTTCCGCTTTCAAGATAGTGAGTTTTCCCTTATTAGCAAACTCCGCATGTCTTTCATTACTGATTGGATATGCCTTGTTATTTAAATAAAACATTTTTGTGTAAATAACTAAAGAACAATCTATGCTTCAATATGAAAATATTTACTAGTGCGTATAAGCAATTAAGTAACTATATACTACACTGTTATATTAGTAAAATGCTTATCATTGAAGGCAACATTATGTTTTATATTAAAGAAGGTTAAAGTTATTGCAACTAAAATTGATAAACATATGTTGATATTTGCCTTAAGGTTGATAATGTTTTGATCAATTAAAGGGACCTTTGAGTGAATTAAATAGGTAAATATGGGACCTATGGGCGAATTCAAAAATAAAAAAAAAGTTTCTTCATCGGAATTATTTCTTTCCAATATTCTATTTAATTAGTAGTATTGTATCAAAAAAGGACAATAATATTTTCTTAATTTGTCACTTGTTATTTAAGGTAACTTTGTGTCTTTATTTTTCGGACACCACTTTCATATGAACTTTCTTCTTAAAAGGGTACGGCGTAAGGCAAATATCTAGATTCATTGTTCCGCTTTCAAGATGGTGAGTTTTCCTTTATTAGCAAACTCTGCATGTCTTTCATTACTGATTGGATATGTCTTGTTATTAAAATAAAACATTTTTGTGTAAATAACTAAAGAACAATCTATACTTCAATATGAAAATATTTTCTAGTGCGTATAAGCAATTTATTATCTATATACTACACGGTTATATTAGTAAAATGCTTATCATTGAAGGCAGCATTATGTTTTATATTAAAGAAGGTTAAAGTTATTGCAACTAAAATTGATAAACATATGTTGATATTTGCCTTAAGGTTGATAATGTTTTGATCAATTAAAGGGACCTTTGGGTGAATAAAATAAGTAAATATGGGACCTTTGGGCGAATTCAAAAATAAAAAAAAGTTTCTTCATCGGAGTTATTTCTTTCCGATATTCTGTTTAATTATTAATGTTGTATTAAAAAAGGACAATAAAATGTTCTTCATTTGTCACTTGTTATTTAAGGTAACTTTGTGTCTTTATTTTTCGAACACCACCTTCATATGTCCTTTCTTCTTAAAAGGGTAAGACGTGAGGCAAATGTCTTGATTCATTGTTCCGCTTTCAAGATAGTGAGTTTTCCCTTATTAGCAAACTCCGCATGTCTTTCATTACTGATTGGATATGCCTTGTTATTTAAATAAAACATTTTTGTGTAAATAACTAATTTAAAAGAACAATCTATTCTTCAATATGAAAATATTTACTAGTGCGTATAAGCAATTAAGTATCTATATACTACACTGTTATATTAGTAAAATGCTTATCATTGAAGGCAACATTATGTTTTATATTAAAGAAGGTTAAAGTTATTGCAACTAAAATTGATAAACATATGTTGATATTTGCCTTAAGGTTGATAATGTTTTGATCAATTAAAGGGACCTTTGGGTGAATTAAATAGGTAAATATGGGACCTTTGGGCGAATTCAAAAATAAAAAAAAAGTTTCTTCATCGGAATTATTTCTTTCCAATATTCTATTTAATTAGTAGTATTGTATCAGAAAAGGACAATAATATTTTCTTAATTTGTCACTTGTTATTTAAGGTAACTTTGTGTCTTTATTTTTCGGACACCACTTTCATATGAACTTTCTTCTTAAAAGGGTACGGCGTAAGGCAAATATCTAGATTCATTGTTCCGCTTTCAAGATGGTGAGTTTTCCTTTATTAGCAAACTCTGCATGTCTTTCATTAGTGATTGGATATGCCTTCTTATTTAAATAAAACATTTTTGTGTAAATAACTAAAGAACAATATATGCTTCAATATGAAAACATATGCTAGTGCGTATAAGCAATTAATTATCTGTTTACTACACAATTATATTAGTTAAATGCTTATCATAAATGGCAGCATTATGTTTTATATTAAAGCAGGTTAAAGTTCATGCAACTAAAATTGATAAACATAAGTTGGTCTTTGCCTTAAGGATGATATTTTTTTTTATAAATAAAAGGGACCTTTGGGTGAATAAAATAGGTAAATATGGGACCTTTGGGCGAATTCAAAAATAAAAATAGTTTCTTCATCGGAATTATTTCTTTCCAATATTCTATTTAATTATTAGTATTGTATCAAAAAGGGACAATAATATGTTCTTAATTTGTCACTTGTTATTTAAGGTAACTTTGTGTCTTTATTTTTCGAACACCACCTTCATATGTCCTTTCTTCTTAAAAGGGTAAGGCGTGAGGCAAATGTCTTGATTCATTGTTCCGCTTTCAAGATAGTGAGTTTTCCCTTATTAGCAAACTCCGCATGTCTTTCATTACTGATTGGATATGCCTTGTTATTTAAATAAAACATTTTTGAGTAAATAACTAAAGAACAATCTATGCTTCAATACGAAAATATTTTCTAGTGCGTATAAGCAATTAAGTATCTATATACTACACTGTTATATTAGTAAAATGCTTATCATTGAAGGCAGCATTATGTTTTATATTAAAGAAGGTTAGTTAAAATTATTGCAACTAAAATTGATCAACATAAGTTGGTCTTTGCCTTAAGGATGATATTTTTTTTATAAATAAAAGGGACCTTTGGGTGAATAAAATAGGTAAATATGGGACCTTTGTGCGAATTCAAAAATAAAAAAAGGTTTCTTCATCGGAATTATTTCTTTCCAATATTCTATTTAATTATTAGTATTGTATCAAAAAAGGACAATAATATTTTCTTAATTTGTCACTTGTTATTTAAGGTAACTTTGTGTCTTTATTTTTCGAACACCACTTTCATATGAACTTTCTTCTTAAAAGGGTACGGCGTAAGGCAAATATCTAGATTCATTGTTCCGCTTTCAAGATGGTGAGTTTTGCTTTATTAGCAAACTCTACATGTCTTTCATTAGTGATTGGATATGCCTTCTTATTTAAATAAAACATTTTTGTGTAAATACCTAAATAACAATCTATGCTTCAATATGAAAATATTTTCTTGTGCGTATAAGCAATTTATTATCTATATACTACACGGTTATATTAGTAAAATGCTTATCATTGAAGGCAGCATTATGTTTTATATTAAAGAAGGTTAAAGTTATTGCAACTAAAATTGATAAACATATGTTGATATTTGCCTTAAGGTTGATAATGTTTTGATCAATTAAAGGGACCTTTGGGTGAATAAAATAAGTGAATATGGGACCTTTGGGCGAATTCAAAAATAAAAAAAAGTTTCTTCATCGGAGTTATTTCTTTCCGATATTCTGTTTAATTATTAATGTTGTATCAAAAAAGGACAATAAAATGTTCTTCATTTGACACTTGTTATTTAAGGTAACTTTGTGTCTTTATTTTTCGAACACCACCTTCATATGTCCTTTCTTCTTAAAAGGGTAAGACGTGAGGCAAATGTCTTGATTCATTGTTCCGCTTTCAAGATAGTGAGTTTTCCCTTATTAGCAAACTCCGCATGTCTTTCATTACTGATTGGATATGCCTTGTTATTTAAATAAAACATTTTTGTGTAAATAACTAAAGAACAATCTATGCTTCAATATGAAAATATTTACTAGTGCGTATAAGCAATTAAGTATCTATATACTACACTGTTATATTAGTAAAATGCTTATCATTGAAGGCAACATTATGTTTTATATTAAAGAAGGTTAAAGTTATTGCAACTAAAATTGATAAACATATGTTGATATTTGCCTTAAGGTTGATAATGTTTTGATCAATTAAAGGGACCTTTGAGTGAATTAAATAGGTAAATATGGGACCTTTGGGCGAATTCAAAAATAAAAAAAAAGTTTCTTCATCGGAATTATTTCTTTCCAATATTCTATTTAATTAGTAGTATTGTATCAAAAAAGGACAATAATATTTTCTTAATTTGTCACTTGTTATTTAAGGTAACTTTGTGTCTTTATTTTTCGGACACCACTTTCATATGAACTTTCTTCTTAAAAGGGTACGGCGTAAGGCAAATATCTAGATTCATTGTTCCGCTTTCAAGATGGTGAGTTTTCCTTTATTAGCAAACTCTGAATGTCTTTCATTACTGATTGGATATGTCTTGTTATTAAAATAAAACATTTTTGTGTAAATAACTAAAGAACAATCTATACTTCAATATGAAAATATTTTCTAGTGCGTATAAGCAATTTATTATCTATATACTACACGGTTATATTAGTAAAATGCTTATCATTGAAGGCAGCATTATGTTTTATATTAAAGAAGGTTAAAGTTATTGCAACTAAAATTGATAAACATATGTTGATATTTGCCTTAAGGTTGATAATGTTTTGATCAATTAAAGGGACCTTTGGGTGAATAAAATAAGTAAATATGGGACCTTTGGGCGAATTCAAAAATAAAAAAAAGTTTCTTCATCGGAGTTATTTCTTTCCGATATTCTGTTTAATTATTAATGTTGTATTAAAAAAGGACAATAAAATGTTCTTCATTTGTCACTTGTTATTTAAGGTAACTTTGTGTCTTTATTTTTCGAACACCACCTTCATATGTCCTTTCTTCTTAAAAGGGTAAGGCGTGAGGCAAATGTCTTGATTCATTGTTCCGCTTTCAAGATAGTGAGTTTTCCCTTATTAGCAAACTCCGCATGTCTTTCATTACTGATGGATATGCCTTGTTATTTAAATAAAACATTTTTGTGTAAATAACTAAAGAACAATCTATGCTTCAATATGAAAATATTTACTAGTGCGTATAAGCAATTAAGTATCTATATACTACACTGTTATATTAGTAAAATGCTTATCATTGAAGGCAACATTATGTTTTATATTAAAGAAGGTTAAAGTTATTGTAACTAAAATTGATAAACATATGTTGATATTTGCCTTAAGGTTGATAATGTTTTGATCAATTAAAGGGACCTTTGAGTGAATTAAATAGGTAAATATGGGACCTTTGGGCGAATTCAAAAATAAAAAAAAAGTTTCTTCATCGGAATTATTTCTTTCCAATATTCTATTTAATTAGTAGTATTGTATCAAAAAAGGACAATAATATTTTCTTAATTTGTCACTTGTTATTTAAGGTAACTTTGTGTCTTTATTTTTCGGACACCACTTTCATATGAACTTTCTTCTTAAAAGGGTACGGCGTAAGGCAAATATCTAGATTCATTGTTCCGCTTTCAAGATGGTGAGTTTTCCTTTATTAGCAAACTCTGCATGTCTTTCATTAGTGATTGGATATGCCTTCTTATTTAAATAAAACATTTTTGTGTAAATAACTAAAGAACAATATATGCTTCAATATGAAAACATATGCTAGTGCGTATAAGCAATTAATTATCTGTTTACTACACAATTATATTAGTTAAATGCTTATCATAAATGGCAGCATTATGTTTTATATAAAAGCAGGTTAAAGTTCATGCAACTAAAATTGATAAACATAAGTTGGTCTTTGCCTTAAGGATGATATTTTTTTTTATAAATAAAAGGGACCTTTGGGTGAATAAAATAGGTAAATATGGGACCTTTGGGCGAATTCAAAAATAAAAATAGTTTCTTCATCGGAATTATTTCTTTCCAATATTCTATTTAATTATTAGTATTGTATCAAAAAGGGACAATAATATGTTCTTAATTTGTCACTTGTTATTTAAGGTAACTTTGTGTCTTTATTTTTCGAACACCACCTTCATATGTCCTTTCTTCTTAAAAGGGTAAGGCGTGAGGCAAATGTCTTGATTCATTGTTCCGCTTTCAAGATAGTGAGTTTTCCCTTATTAGCAAACTCCGCTTGTCTTTCATTACTGATTGGATATGCCTTGTTATTTAAATAAAACATTTTTGAGTAAATAACTAAAGAACAATCTATGCTTCAATACGAAAATATTTTCTAGTGCGTATAAGCAATTAAGTATCTATATACTACACTGTTATATTAGTAAAATGCTTATCATTGAAGGCAGCATTATGTTTTATATTAAAGAAGGTTAGTTCAAATTATTGCAACAAAAATTGATCAACATAAGTTGGTCTTTGCCTTAAGGATGATATTTTTTTTATAAATAAAAGGGACCTTTGGGTGAATAAAATAGGTAAATATGGGACCTTTGTGCGAATTCAAAAATAAAAAAAGGTTTCTTCATCGGAATTATTTCTTTCCAATATTCTATTTAATTATTAGTATTGTATCAAAAAAGGACAATAATATTTTCTTAATTTGTCACTTGTTATTTAAGGTAACTTTGTGTCTTTATTTTTCGAACACCACTTTCATATGAACTTTCTTCTTAAAAGGGTACGGCGTAAGGCAAATATCTAGATTCTTTGTTCCGCTTTCAAGATGGTGAGTTTTGCTTTGTTAACAAACTCTGCATGTCTTTCATTAGTGATTGGATATGCCTTCTTATTTAAATAAAACATTTTTGTGTAAATAACTAAAGAACAATATATGCTTCAATTTGAAAACATATGCTAGTGCGTATAAACAATTAATTATCTGTTTACTACACAATTATATTAGTTAAATGCTTATCATTAATGGCAGCATTATGTTTTATATTTAAGCAGGTTAAAGTTCAGGCAACTAAAATTGATAAACATAAGTTGGTCTTTGCCTTAAGGATGATAATTTTTTGATAAATAAACGGGACCTTTGGGTGAATAAAATAGGTAAATATGGGACCTTTGGGCGAATTCAAAAATAAAAAATAGTTTCTTCATCGGAATTTTTGTTTCCAATATTCTATTTAATTATAGTATTTTATCAAAAAAGGACAGTAATATGTTCTTCATTTGTCACTTGTTATGTAAGGTCACTTTGTGTCTTTATTTTTCGAAAACCACTTTCATATCAACTTTCTTCTTAAAAGGGTACGACGTAAGGCAAATATCTAGATTCGTTGTTCCGCTTTCAAGATGGTGAGTTTTCCTTTATTAGCAAACTTTGCATGTCTTTCATTACTGATTGGATATGCCTTGTTATTAAAATAAAACATTTTTGTGTAAATAACTAAAGAACAATCTATGCTTCAATATGAAAATATTTTCTAGTGCGTATAAGCAATTAATTATCTATTTACCACACAATTATATTAGTTAAATGCTAATCAGTAATGGCAGCATTCTGTTTTATATTTAAGAATGTTAAAGTTCATGCAACTAAAATTGATAAACATAAGTTGGTATTTGCCTTAAGGATGATATTTTTTTTAAATAAAAGGGACCTTTGGGTGAATAAAATAGGTAAATATGGGACCTTTAGGCGAATTCAAAAATAAAAAAATAGTTTCTTCATCGGAATTATTTCTTTCCAATATTCTATTTAATTATTAGTATTGTATCAAAAAAGGACAATAATATGTTCTACATTTATTACTTGTTATTTAAGGTAACTTTGTGTCTTTATTTTCCGAACACCACTTTCATATCAACTTTCTTCTTAAAAGGGTACAGCGTAAGGCAAATATCTTGATTCATTTTTCCGCTTTCAAGATAGTGAGTTTTCCTTTATTAGCAAACTCTGCATTCTTTCATTACTGTTGGATATGCCTTGTTATTTAAAATAAAACATTTTTGAGTAAATAACTAAAGAACAATCTATGCTCCAATATGAAAATATTTTCTAGTGCGTATTACTCAATTTATTTCACTTGACTGGGCGGAGTTTAACCGGTTCGCTCATAATAAACCAGTCCATCTATAGATAGGTGTTTTAGAATAAACTCATCAATGAAGTGTCCAGTCATTCTTTTGTAAATTCCTTTGATGACACTGATAGGTTATTAGAAATCAGTTATAATTATAACGGTAATCATCCTTATCACACACATCTTCAAATAGACTGTCCTTATGCAAATTAAAACGTAAGCTCCGCCCGATCAGTTGAAATAACATTGGTAATATAAGCAATTAAGTATCTATATACTACACTGTTATATTAGTAAAATGCTTATCATTGAAGGCAGCATTATGTTTTATATTAAAGAAGGTTAGTTAAAATTATTGCAACTAAAATTGATCAACATAAGTTGGTCTTTGCCTTAAGGATGATATTTTTTTTTATAAATAAAAGGGACCTTTGGGTGAATAAAATAGGTAAATATGGGACCTTTGGGCGAATTCAAAAATAAAAAATAGTTTCTTCATCGGAATTATTTCTTTCCAATATTCTATTTAATTATTAGTATTGTATCAAAAAAGGACAATAATATTTTCTTAATTTGTCACTTGTTATTCAAGGTAACTTTGTGTCTTTATTTTTCGAACACCACTTTCATATGAACTTTCTTCTTAAAAGGGTACGGCGTAAGGCAAATATCTAGATTCATTGTTCCGCTTTCAAGATGGTGAGTTTTGCTTTATTAGCAAACTCTGCATGTCTTTCATTAGTGATTGGATATGCCTTCTTATTTAAATAAAACATTTTTGTGTAAATAACTAAAGAACAATATATGCTTCAATATGAAAACATATGCTAGTGCGTATAAGCAATTAATTATCTGTTTACTACACAATTATATTAGTTAAATGCTTATCATTAATGGCAGCATTATGTTTTATATTAAAGCAGGTTAAAGTTCAGGCAACTTAAATTGATAAACATAAGTTGGTCTTTGCCTTAAGGATGATAATTTTTTGATAAATAAACGGGACCTTTGGGTGAATAAAATATGTAAATATGGGACCTTTGGGCGAATTCAAAAATAAAAAATAGTTTCTTCATCGGAATTATTTCTTTCCAATATTCTATTTAATTATTAGTATTGTATCAAAAAGGGACAATAATATGTTCTTCATTTGTCACTTGTTATTTAAGGTCACTTTGTGTCTTTATTTTTCGAAAAACACTTTCATATCAACTTTCTTCTTAAAAGGGTACGACGTAAGGCAAATATCTAGATTCGTTGTTCCGCTTTCAAGATGGTGAGTTTTCCTTTATAAGCAAACTTTGCATGTCTTTCATTACTGATTGGATATGCCTTGTTATTATAATAAAACATTTTTGTGTAAATAACTAAAGAACAATCTATGCTTCAATATGAAAGTATTTTCTAGTGCGTATAAGCAATTAATTATCTATTTACCACACAATTATATTAGTTAAATGCTAATCAGTAATGGCAGCATTATGGTTTATATTAAAGAATGTTAAAGTTCATGCAACTAAAATTGATAAACATAAGTTGGTATTTGCCTTAAGGTTGATAATGTTTTGATCAATTAAAGGGACCTTTGGGTGAATAAAATAGGTAAATATGGGACCTTTTGGCGAATTCAAAAATAAAAAAATAGTTTCTTCATCGGAATTATTTCTTTCCAATATTCTATTTAATTATTAGTATTGTATCAAAAAAGGACAATAATATGTTCTACATTTATTACTTGTTATTTAAGGTAACTTTGTGTCTTTATTTTCCGAACACCACTTTCATATCAACTTTCTTCTTAAAAGGGTAAGGCGTGAGGCAAATGTCTTGATTCATTGTTCCGCTTTCAAGATAGTGAGTTTTCCCTTATTAGCAAACTCCGCATGTCTTTCATTACTGATTGGATATGCCTTGTTATTTAAATAAAACATTTTTGTGTAAATAACTAAAGAACAATCTATGCTTCAATATGAAAATATTTACTAGTGCGTATAAGCAATTAAGTAACTATATACTACACTGTTATATTAGTAAAATGCTTATCATTGAAGGCAACATTATGTTTTATATTAAAGAAGGTTAAAGTTATTGCAACTAAAATTGATAAACATATGTTGATATTTGCCTTAAGGTTGATAATGTTTTGATCAATTAAAGGGACCTTTGGGTGAATAAAATAAGTAAATATGGAACCTTTGGGCGAATTCAAAAATAAAAAAAAGTTTCTTCATTGGAATTATTTCTTTCCAATATTCTATTTAATTATTAGTATTGTATCAAAAAAGGACCATTATATTTTCTTAATTTGTCACTTGTTATTTAAGGTAACTTTGTGTTTATTTTTCGAACACCACCTTCATATGTCCTTTCTTCTTAAAAGGGTAAGGCGTGAGGCAAATGTCTTGATTCATTGTTCCGCTTTCAAGATAGTGAGTTTTCCCTTATTAGCAAACTCCGAATGTCTTTCATTTCTGATTGGATATGCCTTGTTATTAAAATAAAACATTTTTGTGTAAATAACTAAATAACAATCTATGCTTCAATATGAAAATATTTTCTTGTGCGTATAAGCAATTTATTATCTATATACTACACGGTTATATTAGTAAAATGCTTATCATTGAAGGCAGCATTATGTTTTATATTAAAGAAGGTTAAAGTTATTGCAACTAAAATTGATAAACATATGTTGATATTTGCCTTAAGGTTGATAATGTTTTGATCAATTAAAGGGACCTTTGGGTGAATAAAATAAGTGAATATGGGACCTTTGGGCGAATTCAAAAATAAAAAAAAGTTTCTTCATCGGAGTTATTTCTTTCCGATATTCTGTTTAATTATTAATGTTGTATCAAAAAAGGACAATAAAATGTTCTTCATTTGTCACTTGTTATTTAAGGTAACTTTGTGTCTTTATTTTTCGAACACCACCTTCATATGTCCTTTCTTCTTAAAAGGGTAAGGCGTGAGGCAAATGTCTTGATTCATTGTTCCGCTTTCAAGATAGTGAGTTTTCCCTTATTAGCAAACTCCGCATGTCTTTCATTACTGATTGGATATGCCTTGTTATTTAAATAAAACATTTTTGTGTAAATAACTAAAGAACAATCTATGCTTCAATATGAAAATATTTATTAGTGCGTATAAGCAATTAAGTATCTATATACTACACTGTTATATTAGTAAAATGCTTATCATTGAAGGCAACATTATGTTTTATATTAAAGAAGGTTAAAGTTATTGCAACTAAAATTGATAAACATATGTTGATATTTGCCTTAAGGTTGATAATGTTTTGATCAATTAAAGGGACCTTTGGGTGAATTAAATAGGTAAATATGGGACCTTTGGGCGAATTCAAAAATAAAAAAAAAGTTTCTTCATCGGAATTATTTCTTTCCAATAATCTATTTAATTAGTAGTATTGTATCAAAAAAGGACAATAATATTTTCTTAATTTGTCACTTGTTATTTAAGGTAACTTTGTGTCTTTATTTTTCGGACACCACTTTCATATGAACTTTCTTCTTAAAAGGGTACGGCGTAAGGCAAATATCTAGATTCATTGTTCCGCTTTCAAGATGGTGAGTTTTCCTTTATTAGCAAACTCTGCATGTCTTTCATTAGTGATTGGATATGCCTTCTTATTTAAATAAAACATTTTTATGTAAATAACTAAAGAACAATATATACTTCAATATGAAAACATATGCTAGTGCGTATAAGCAATTAATTATCTGTTTACTACACAATTATATTAGTTAAATGCTTATCATAAATGGCAGCATTATGTTTTATATTAAAGCAGGTTAAAGTTCATGCAACTAAAATTGATAAACATAAGTTGGTCTTTGCCTTAAGGATGATATTTTTTTTTATAAATAAAAGGGACCTTTGGGTGAATAAAATAGGTAAATATGGGACCTTTGGGCGAATTCAAAAATAAAAATAGTTTCTCCATCGGAATTATTTCTTTCCAATATTCTATTTAATTATTAGTATTGTATCAAAAAGGGACAATAATATGTTCTTAATTTGTCACTTGTTATTTAAGGTAACTTTGTGTCTTTATTTTTCGAACACCACCTTCATATGTCCTTTCTTCTTAAAAGGGAAAGGCGTGAGGCAAATGTCTTGATTCATTGTTCCGCTTTCAAGATAGTGAGTTTTCCCTTATTAGCAAACTCCGCATGTCTTTCATTACTGATTGGATATGCCTTGTTATTTAAATAAAACATTTTTGAGTAAATAACTAAAGAACAATCTATGCTTCAATACGAAAATATTTTCTAGTGCGTATAAGCAATTAAGTATCTATATACTACACTGTTATATTAGTAAAATGCTTATCATTGAAGGCAGCATTATGTTTTATATTAAAGAAGGTTAGTTAAAATTATTGCAACTAAAATTGATCAACATATGTTGATATTTGCCTTAAGGATGATATTTTTTTTTATAAATAAAAGGGACCTTTGGGTGAATAAAATAGGTAAATATGGGACCTTTGGGCGAATTCAAAAATAAAAAATAGTTTCTTCATCGGAATTATTTCTTTCCAATATTCTATTTAATTATTAGTATTGTATCAAAAAAGGACAATAATATTTTCTTAATTTGTCACTTGTTATTTAAGGTAACTTTGTGTCTTTATTTTTCGAACACCACTTTCATATGAACTTTCTTCTTAAAAGGGTACGGCGTAAGGCAAATATCTAGATTCATTGTTCCGCTTTCAAGATGGTGAGTTTTGCTTTATTAGCAAACTCTGCATGTCTTTCATTAGTGATTGGATATGCCTTCTTATTTAAATAAAACATTTTTGTGTAAATAACTAAAGAACAATGTATGCTTCAATATGAAAACATATGCTAGTGCGTATAAGCAATTAATTATCTGTTTACTACACAATTATATTAGTTAAATGCTTATCATTAATGACAGCATTATGTTTTATATTAAAGCAGGTTAAAGTTCAGGCAACTTAAATTGATAAACATAAGTTGGTCTTTGCCTTAAGGATGATAATTTTTTGATAAATAAACGGGACCTTTGGGTGAATAAAATAGGTAAATATGGGACCTTTGGGCGAATTCAAAAATAAAAAATAGTTTCTTCATCGGAATTATTTCTTTCCAATATTCTATTTAATTATTAGTATTGTATCAAAAAGGGACAATAATATGTTCTTCATTTGTCACTTGTTATTTAAGGTCACTTTGTGTCTTTATTTTTCGAAAAACACTTTCATATCAACTTTCTTCTTAAAAGGGTACGACGTAAGGCAAATATCTAGATTCGTTGTTCCGCTTTCAAGATGGTGAGTTTTCCTTTATTAGCAAACTTTGCATGTCTTTCATTACTGATTGGATATGCCTTGTTATTAAAATAAAACATTTTTGTGTAAATAACTAAAGAACAATCTATGCTTCAATATGAAAGTATTTTCTAGTGCGTATAAGCAATTAATTATCTATTTACCACACAATTATATTAGTTAAATGCTAATCAGTAATGGCAGCATTATGTTTTATATTAAAGAATGTTAAAGTTCATGCAACTAAAATTGATAAACTTAAGTTGGTATTTGCCTTAAGGATGATATTTTTTTTATAAATAAAAGGGACCTTTGGGTGAATAAAATAGGTAAATATGGGACCTTTTGGCGAATTCAAAAATAAAAAAATAGTTTCTTCATCGGAATTATTTCTTTCCAATATTCTATTTAATTATTAGTATTGTATCAAAAAAGGACAATAATATGTTCTACATTTATTACTTGTTATTTAAGGTAACTTTGTGTCTTTATTTTCCGAACACCACTTTCATATCAACTTTCTTCTTAAAAGGGTACAGCGTAAGGCAAATATCTTGATTCATTTTTCCGCTTTCAAGATAGTGAGTTTTCCTTTATTAGCAAACTCTGCATGTCTTTCATTACTGATTGGATATGCCTTGTTATTTAAATAAAACATTTTTGAGTTAATAACTAAAGAACAATCTATGCTTCAATGTGAAAATATTTTCTAGTGCGTATAAGCAATTAAGTATCTATATACTACACTGTTATATTAGTAAAATGCTTATCATTGAAGGCAGCATTATGTTTTATATTAAAGAAGGTTAGTTAAAATTATTGCAACTAAAATTGATCAACATAAGTTGGTATTTGCCTTAAGGTTGATAATGTTTTGATCAATTAAAAGGACCTTTGGGTGAATAAAATAAGTAAATATGGGACCTTTGGGCGAATTCAAAAATAAAAAAAAAGTTTCTTCATCGGAATTATTTCTTTCCAATATTCTATTTAATTATTAGTATTTTTTCAAAAAAGGACAATAAATATTTTCTTCATTTGTCACCTGTTATTTAAGGTAACTTTGTGTCTTTATTTTCCGAACACCACTTTCATATCAACTTTCTTAAAATGATACGGCGTAAGGCAAATATCTTGATTCATTTTTCCGCTTTCGAGATGGTGAGTTTTCCTTTATTAGCAAACTCTGCATGTCGTTCATTACTGATTGGGTATGCCTTTTTATTTAAAAAAAAACATTTTTGTGTAAAAAAATAAAGAACAATCTATGCTTCAATATGAAAATATAATTATTCTAATGCGTATAAGCAAGTAATTATCTATGAACTTCACTACTATATTCGTAAAATGCTTATCATTAATGACAGCATTATGCTTTATATCAAGGTTAAATGTCATGCTACAAAAATTCATAAACGTAAGTTGGGCATTACCCTAAGGTTTGCAGTTTTTTTTATAAATAAAAGGGACCTTTGGGTGAATAAAATAAGTTAATATGGGACCTTTGGGCGAATTCAAAAATTAAAAATAGTTTCTTCATCGGAGTTATTTCTTTCCGATATTCTATTTAATTATTAATGTTGTATCAAAAAAGGACAATAATATGTTCTTCATTTGTCACTTGTTATTTAAGGTAACTTTGTGTCTTTATTTTTCGAACACCACCTTTATATGACCTTTCTTCTTAAAAGGGTAAGGCGTGAGGCAAATGTCTTGATTCATTGTTCCGCTTTCAAGATGGTGAGTTTTCCTTTATTAGCAAACTCCGCATGTTTTGTATTACTGATTGGATATGCCTTGTTATTTAAATAAAACATTGTTAAGTAAATAACTAAAGAACAATCTATGCTTCAATATGAAAATATTTACTAGTGCGTATAAGCAATTAAGTATCTATATACTACACTGTTATATTAGTAAAACGCTTATCATTGAAGGCCACATTATGTTTTATATTAAAGCAGGTTAAAGTTCATGCAACTAAAATTGATCAACATAAGTTGGTCTTTGCCTTAAGGATGATATTTTTTTTATAAATAAAAGGGACCTTTGGGTGAATAAAATAGGTAAATATGGGACCTTTGGGCGAATTCAAAAATAAAAATAGTTTCTTCATCGGAATTATTTCTTTCCAATATTCTATTTAATTATTAGTATTGTATCAAAAAAGGACAATAATATTTTCTTAATTTGTCACTTGTTATTTAAGGTAACTTTGTGTCTTTATTTTTCGAACACCACTTTCATATGAACTTTCTTCTTAAAAGGGTACGGCGTAAGGCAAATATCTAGATTCATTGTTCCGCTTTCAAGATGGTGAGTTTTCCTTTATTAGCAAACTCTGCATGTCTTTCATTAGTGATTGGATATGCCTTCTTATCTAAATAAAAAAAATTTGTGTAAATAACTAAAGAACAATATATGCTTCAATATGAAAACATATGCTAGTGCGTATAAGCAATTAATTATCTGTTTACTACACAATTATATTAGTTAAATGCTTATCATTAATGGCAGCATTATGTTTTATATTTAAGCAGGTTAAAGTTCATGCAACTAAAATTGATAAACATAAGTTGGTCTTTGCCTTAAGGATGATATTTTTTTTATAAATAAAAGGGACCTTTGGGTGAATAAAATAAGTAAATATGGGACCTTTGGGCGAATTCAAAAATTAAAAATAGTTTCTTCATCGGAGTTATTTCTTTCCGATATTCTGTTTAATTATTAATGTTGTATCAAAAAAGGACAATAATATGTTCTTCATTTGTAACTTGTTATTTTAGGTAATTTTGTGTCTTTATTTTCCGAACACCACTTTCATATCAACTTTCTTCTTAAAAGGGTACAGCGTAAGGCAAATATCTTGATTTATTTTTCCGCTTTCAAGATAGTGAGTTTTCCTTTATTAGCAAACTCTGCATGTCTTTTATTACTGATTGGATATGCCTTGTTATTTAAATAAAACATTTTTGAGTAAATAACTAAAGAACAATCTATGCTTCAATATGAAAATATTTTCTAGTGCGTATAAGCAATTAAGTATATATATACTACACTGTTATATTAGTAAAATGCTTATCATTGAAGGCAGCATTATGTTTTATATTAAAGAAGGTTAGTTAAAATTATTGCAACTAAAATTGATCAACATAAGTTGGTCTTTGCCTTAAGGATGATATTTTTTTTATAAATAAAAGGGACCTTTGGGTGAATAAAATAGGTAAATATGGGACCTTTGGGCGAATTCAAAAATAAAAAATAGTTTCTTCATCGGAATTATTTCTTTCCAATATTCTATTTAATTATTAGTATTGTATCAAAAAAGGACAATAATATTTTCTTAATTTGTCACTTGTTATTTAAGGTAACTTTGTGTCTTTATTTTTCGAACACCACTTTCATATGAACTTTCTTCTTAAAAGGGTACGGCGTAAGGCAAATATCTAGATTCATTGTTCCGCTTTCAAGATGGTGAGTTTTGCTTTATTAGCAAACTCTGCATGTCTTTCATTAGTGATTGGATATGCCTTCTTTTTAAATAAAACATTTTTGTGTAAATAACTAAAGAACAATATATGCTTCAATATGAAAACATATGCTAGTGCGTATAAACAATTAATTATCTGTTTACTACACAATTATATTAGTAAAATGCTTATCATTGAAGGCAACATTATGTTTTATATTAAAGCAGGTTAAAGTTCATGCAACTAAAATTGATAAACATAAGTTGGTATTTGCCTTAAGGATGATAATTTGTTGATAAATAAACGGGACCTTTGGGTGAATAAGATAGGTAAATATGGGACCTTTGGGCGAATTCAAAAATAAAAAATAGTTTCTTCATCGGAATTTTTGTTTCCAATATTCTATTTAATTATTAGTATTTTATCAAAAAAGGACAGTAATATATTCTTCATTTGTCACTTGTTATTTAAGGTCACTTTGTGTCTTTATTTTTCGAAAACCACTTTCATATCAACTTTCTTCTTAAAAGGGTTCGGCGTAAGGCAAATATCCAGATTCGTTGTTCCGCTTTCAAGATGGTGAGTTTTCCTTTATTAGCAAACTTTGCATGTCTTTCATTACTGATTGGATATGCCTTCTTATTAAAATAAAACATTTTTGTGTAAATAACTAAAGAACAATCTATGCTTCAATATGAAAATATTTTCTAGTGCGTATAAGCAATTAATTATCTATTTACCACACAATTATATTAGTTAAATGCTAATCAGTAATGGCAGCATTCTGTTTTATATTAAAGAATGTTAAAGTTCATGCAACTAAAATTGATAAACATAAGTTGGTATTTGCCTTAAGGATGATATTTTTTTTTTAAATAAAAGGGACCTTTGGGTGAATAAAATAGGTAAATATGGGACCTTTGGGCGAATTCAAAAATAAAAAAATAGTTTCTTCATCGGAATTATTTCTTTCCAATATTCTATTTAATTATTAGTATTGTATCAAAAAAGGACAATAATATGTTCTACATTTATTACTTGTTATTTAATGTAACTTTGTGTCTTTATTTTCCGAACACCACTTTTATATCAACTTTCTTCTTAAAATGGTACAGCGTAAGGCAAATATCTTGATTCATTTTTCCGCTTTCAAGATAGTGAGTTTTCCTTTATTAGCAAACTCTGCATGTTTTTCATTACTGATTGGATATGCCTTGTTATTTAAATAAAACATTTTTGAGTAAATAACTAAAGAACAATCTATGCTTCAATATGAAAATATTTTCTAGTGCGTATAAGCAATTAAGTATCTATATACTACACTGTTATATTAGTAAAATGCTTATCATTGAAGGCAGCATTATGTTTTATATTAAAGAAGGTTAGTTAAAATTATTGCAACTAAAATTGATCAACATAAGTTGGTATTTGCCTTAAGGTTGATAATGTTTTGATCAATTAAAAGGACCTTTGGGTGAATAAAATAAGTAAATATGGGACCTTTGGGCGAATTCAAAAATAAAAAAAAAGTTTCTTCATCGGAATTATTTCTTTCCAATATTCTATTTAATTATTAGTATTGTATCAAAAAAGGACAATTAATATTTTCTTCATCTGTCACCTGTTATTTAAGGTAACTTTGTGTCTTTATTTTCCGAACACCACTTTCATTTCAACTTTCTTCTTAAAATGATACGGCGTAAGGCAAATATCTTGATTCATTTTTCCGCTTTCAAGATGGTTAGTTTTCCTTTATAAGCAAACTCTGCATGTCTTTCATTACTGATTGGGTATGCCTTTTTATTTAAAAAAAACATTTTTGTGTAAAAATAAAGAACAATCTATGCTTCAATATGAAAATATAATTATTCTAATGCGTATAAGCAAGTAATTATCTATGAACTTCACTACTATATTCGTAAAATGCTTATCATTAATGACAGCATTATGCTTTATATCAAAGAAGGTTAAATGTCATGCTACAAAAATTCATAAACGTAAGTTGGGCATTACCTTAAGGTTTGCAGTTTTTTTATAAATAAAAGGGACCTTTGGGTGAATAAAATAAGTAAATATGGGACCTTTGGGCGAATTCAAAAATTAAAAATAGTTTCTTCATCGGAGTTATTTCTTTCCGATATTCTGTTTAATTATTAATGTTGTATCAAAAAAGGACAATAATATGTTCTTCATTTGTCACTTGTTATTTAAGGTAACTTTGTGTCTTTATTTTTCGAACACCACCTTCATATGTCCTTTCTTCTTAAAAGGGTAAGGCGTGAGGCAAATGTCTTGATTCATTGTTCCGCTTTCAAGATAGTGAGTTTTCCCTTATTAGCAAACTCCGCTTGTCTTTCATTACTGATTGGATATGCCTTGTTATTTAAATAAAACATTTTTGAGTAAATAACTAAAGAACAATCTATGCTTCAATACGAAAATATTTTCTAGTGCGTATAAGCAATTAAGTATCTATATACTACACTGTTATATTAGTAAAATGCTTATCATTGAAGGCAGCATTATGTTTTATATTAAAGAAGGTTAGTTCAAATTATTGCAACAAAAATTGATCAACATAAGTTGGTCTTTGCCTTAAGGATGATATTTTTTTTATAAATAAAAGGGACCTTTGGGTGAATAAAATAGGTAAATATGGGACCTTTGTGCGAATTCAAAAATAAAAAAAGGTTTCTTCATCGGAATTATTTCTTTCCAATATTCTATTTAATTATTAGTATTGTATCAAAAAAGGACAATAATATTTTCTTAATTTGTCACTTGTTATTTAAGGTAACTTTGTGTCTTTATTTTTCGAACACCACTTTCATATGAACTTTCTTCTTAAAAGGGTACGGCGTAAGGCAAATATCTAGATTCTTTGTTCCGCTTTCAAGATGGTGAGTTTTGCTTTGTTAACAAACTCTGCATGTCTTTCATTAGTGATTGGATATGCCTTCTTATTTAAATAAAACATTTTTGTGTAAATAACTAAAGAACAATATATGCTTCAATTTGAAAACATATGCTAGTGCGTATAAACAATTAATTATCTGTTTACTACACAATTATATTAGTAAAATGCTTATCATTGAAGGCAACATTATGTTTTATATTAAAGCAGGTTAAAGTTCATGCAACTAAAATTGATAAACATAAGTTGGTATTTGCCTTAAGGATGATAATTTGTTGATAAATAAACGGGACCTTTGGGTGAATAAGATAGGTAAATATGGGACCTTTGGGCGAATTCAAAAATAAAAAATAGTTTCTTCATCGGAATTTTTGTTTCCAATATTCTATTTAATTATTAGTATTTTATCAAAAAAGGACAGTAATATATTCTTCATTTGTCACTTGTT
Organism: Mytilus edulis; assembly: GCF_963676685.1. Classification (NCBI taxonomy): domain Eukaryota; kingdom Metazoa; phylum Mollusca; class Bivalvia; order Mytilida; family Mytilidae; genus Mytilus; species Mytilus edulis. The sequence goes on from NC_092346.1 coordinate 16,366,901, forward strand.
ATTTAAGGTCACTTTGTGTCTTTATTTTTCGAAAACCACTTTCATATCAACTTTCTTCTTAAAAGGGTTCGGCGTAAGGCAAATATCCAGATTCGTTGTTCCGCTTTCAAGATGGTGAGTTTTCCTTTATTAGCAAACTTTGCATGTCTTTCATTACTGATTGGATATGCCTTCTTATTAAAATAAAACATTTTTGTGTAAATAACTAAAGAACAATCTATGCTTCAATATGAAAATATTTTCTAGTGCGTATAAGCAATTAATTATCTATTTACCACACAATTATATTAGTTAAATGCTAATCAGTAATGGCAGCATTCTGTTTTATATTAAAGAATGTTAAAGTTCATGCAACTAAAATTGATAAACATAAGTTGGTATTTGCCTTAAGGATGATATTTTTTTTTTAAATAAAAGGGACCTTTGGGTGAATAAAATAGGTAAATATGGGACCTTTGGGCGAATTCAAAAATAAAAAAATAGTTTCTTCATCGGAATTATTTCTTTCCAATATTCTATTTAATTATTAGTATTGTATCAAAAAAGGACAATAATATGTTCTACATTTATTACTTGTTATTTAATGTAACTTTGTGTCTTTATTTTCCGAACACCACTTTTATATCAACTTTCTTCTTAAAATGGTACAGCGTAAGGCAAATATCTTGATTCATTTTTCCGCTTTCAAGATAGTGAGTTTTCCTTTATTAGCAAACTCTGCATGTTTTTCATTACTGATTGGATATGCCTTGTTATTTAAATAAAACATTTTTGAGTAAATAACTAAAGAACAATCTATGCTTCAATATGAAAATATTTTCTAGTGCGTATAAGCAATTAAGTATCTATATACTACACTGTTATATTAGTAAAATGCTTATCATTGAAGGCAGCATTATGTTTTATATTAAAGAAGGTTAGTTAAAATTATTGCAACTAAAATTGATCAACATAAGTTGGTATTTGCCTTAAGGTTGATAATGTTTTGATCAATTAAAAGGACCTTTGGGTGAATAAAATAAGTAAATATGGGACCTTTGGGCGAATTCAAAAATAAAAAAAAAGTTTCTTCATCGGAATTATTTCTTTCCAATATTCTATTTAATTATTAGTATTGTATCAAAAAAGGACAATAATATTTTCTTAATTTGTCACTTGTTATTTAAGGTAACTTTGTGTCTTTATTTTTCGAACACCACTTTCATATGAACTTTCTTCTTAAAAGGGTACGGCGTAAGGCAAATATCTAGATTCTTTGTTCCGCTTTCAAGATGGTGAGTTTTGCTTTGTTAACAAACTCTGCATGTCTTTCATTAGTGATTGGATATGCCTTCTTATTTAAATAAAACATTTTTGTGTAAATAACTAAAGAACAATATATGCTTCAATTTGAAAACATATGCTAGTGCGTATAAACAATTAATTATCTGTTTACTACACAATTATATTAGTAAAATGCTTATCATTGAAGGCAACATTATGTTTTATATTAAAGCAGGTTAAAGTTCATGCAACTAAAATTGATAAACATAAGTTGGTATTTGCCTTAAGGATGATAATTTGTTGATAAATAAACGGGACCTTTGGGTGAATAAGATAGGTAAATATGGGACCTTTGGGCGAATTCAAAAATAAAAAATAGTTTCTTCATCGGAATTTTTGTTTCCAATATTCTATTTAATTATTAGTATTTTATCAAAAAAGGACAGTAATATATTCTTCATTTGTCACTTGTTATTTAAGGTCACTTTGTGTCTTTATTTTTCGAAAACCACTTTCATATCAACTTTCTTCTTAAAAGGGTTCGGCGTAAGGCAAATATCCAGATTCGTTGTTCCGCTTTCAAGATGGTGAGTTTTCCTTTATTAGCAAACTTTGCATGTCTTTCATTACTGATTGGATATGCCTTCTTATTAAAATAAAACATTTTTGTGTAAATAACTAAAGAACAATCTATGCTTCAATATGAAAATATTTTCTAGTGCGTATAAGCAATTAATTATCTATTTACCACACAATTATATTAGTTAAATGCTAATCAGTAATGGCAGCATTCTGTTTTATATTAAAGAATGTTAAAGTTCATGCAACTAAAATTGATAAACATAAGTTGGTATTTGCCTTAAGGATGATATTTTTTTTTTAAATAAAAGGGACCTTTGGGTGAATAAAATAGGTAAATATGGGACCTTTGGGCGAATTCAAAAATAAAAAAATAGTTTCTTCATCGGAATTATTTCTTTCCAATATTCTATTTAATTATTAGTATTGTATCAAAAAAGGACAATAATATGTTCTACATTTATTACTTGTTATTTAATGTAACTTTGTGTCTTTATTTTCCGAACACCACTTTTATATCAACTTTCTTCTTAAAATGGTACAGCGTAAGGCAAATATCTTGATTCATTTTTCCGCTTTCAAGATAGTGAGTTTTCCTTTATTAGCAAACTCTGCATGTTTTTCATTACTGATTGGATATGCCTTGTTATTTAAATAAAACATTTTTGAGTAAATAACTAAAGAACAATCTATGCTTCAATATGAAAATATTTTCTAGTGCGTATAAGCAATTAAGTATCTATATACTACACTGTTATATTAGTAAAATGCTTATCATTGAAGGCAGCATTATGTTTTATATTAAAGAAGGTTAGTTAAAATTATTGCAACTAAAATTGATCAACATAAGTTGGTATTTGCCTTAAGGTTGATAATGTTTTGATCAATTAAAAGGACCTTTGGGTGAATAAAATAAGTAAATATGGGACCTTTGGGCGAATTCAAAAATAAAAAAAAAGTTTCTTCATCGGAATTATTTCTTTCCAATATTCTATTTAATTATTAGTATTGTATCAAAAAAGGACAATTAATATTTTCTTCATCTGTCACCTGTTATTTAAGGTAACTTTGTGTCTTTATTTTCCGAACACCACTTTCATTTCAACTTTCTTCTTAAAATGATACGGCGTAAGGCAAATATCTTGATTCATTTTTCCGCTTTCAAGATGGTTAGTTTTCCTTTATAAGCAAACTCTGCATGTCTTTCATTACTGATTGGGTATGCCTTTTTATTTAAAAAAAACATTTTTGTGTAAAAATAAAGAACAATCTATGCTTCAATATGAAAATATAATTATTCTAATGCGTATAAGCAAGTAATTATCTATGAACTTCACTACTATATTCGTAAAATGCTTATCATTAATGACAGCATTATGCTTTATATCAAAGAAGGTTAAATGTCATGCTACAAAAATTCATAAACGTAAGTTGGGCATTACCTTAAGGTTTGCAGTTTTTTTATAAATAAAAGGGACCTTTGGGTGAATAAAATAAGTAAATATGGGACCTTTGGGCGAATTCAAAAATTAAAAATAGTTTCTTCATCGGAGTTATTTCTTTCCGATATTCTGTTTAATTATTAATGTTGTATCAAAAAAGGACAATAATATGTTCTTCATTTGTCACTTGTTATTTAAGGTAACTTTGTGTCTTTATTTTTCGAACACCACCTTTATATGACCTTTCTTCTTAAAAGGGTAAGGCGTGAGGCAAATGTCTTGATTCATTGTTCCGCTTTCAAGATGGTGAGTTTTCCGTTATTAGCAAACTCCGCATGTCTTTTAATATGTTCTACATTTGTTACTTGTTATTTAAGGTAACTTTGTGTCTTTATTTTCCGAACACCACTTTCATATCACCTTTCTTCTTAAAAGGGTACAGCGTAAGGCAAATATCTTGATTCATTTTTCCGCTTTCAAGATAGTGAGTTTTCCTTTATTAGCAAACTTTGCATGTCTTTCATTACTGATTGGATATGCCTTCTTATTAAAATAAAACATTTTTGTGTAAATAACTAAAGAACAATCTATGCTTCAATATGAAAATATTTTCTAGTGCGTATAAGCAATTAATTATCTATTTACCACACAATTATATTAGTTAAATGCTAATCAGTAATGGCAGCATTCTGTTTTATATTAAAGAATGTTAAAGTTCATGCAACTAAAATTGATAAACATAAGTTGGTATTTGCCTTAAGGATGATATTTTTTTTTTAAATAAAAGGGACCTTTGGGTGAATAAAATAGGTAAATATGGGACCTTTGGGCGAATTCAAAAATAAAAAAATAGTTTCTTCATCGGAATTATTTCTTTCCAATATTCTATTTAATTATTAGTATTGTATCAAAAAAGGACAATAATATGTTCTACATTTATTACTTGTTATTTAATGTAACTTTGTGTCTTTATTTTCCGAACACCACTTTTATATCAACTTTCTTCTTAAAATGGTACAGCGTAAGGCAAATATCTTGATTCATTTTTCCGCTTTCAAGATAGTGAGTTTTCCTTTATTAGCAAACTCTGCATGTTTTTCATTACTGATTGGATATGCCTTGTTATTTAAATAAAACATTTTTGAGTAAATAACTAAAGAACAATCTATGCTTCAATATGAAAATATTTTCTAGTGCGTATAAGCAATTAAGTATCTATATACTACACTGTTATATTAGTAAAATGCTTATCATTGAAGGCAGCATTATGTTTTATATTAAAGAAGGTTAGTTAAAATTATTGCAACTAAAATTGATCAACATAAGTTGGTATTTGCCTTAAGGTTGATAATGTTTTGATCAATTAAAAGGACCTTTGGGTGAATAAAATAAGTAAATATGGGACCTTTGGGCGAATTCAAAAATAAAAAAAAAGTTTCTTCATCGGAATTATTTCTTTCCAATATTCTATTTAATTATTAGTATTGTATCAAAAAAGGACAATTAATATTTTCTTCATCTGTCACCTGTTATTTAAGGTAACTTTGTGTCTTTATTTTCCGAACACCACTTTCATTTCAACTTTCTTCTTAAAATGATACGGCGTAAGGCAAATATCTTGATTCATTTTTCCGCTTTCAAGATGGTTAGTTTTCCTTTATAAGCAAACTCTGCATGTCTTTCATTACTGATTGGGTATGCCTTTTTATTTAAAAAAAACATTTTTGTGTAAAAATAAAGAACAATCTATGCTTCAATATGAAAATATAATTATTCTAATGCGTATAAGCAAGTAATTATCTATGAACTTCACTACTATATTCGTAAAATGCTTATCATTAATGACAGCATTATGCTTTATATCAAAGAAGGTTAAATGTCATGCTACAAAAATTCATAAACGTAAGTTGGGCATTACCTTAAGGTTTGCAGTTTTTTTATAAATAAAAGGGACCTTTGGGTGAATAAAATAAGTAAATATGGGACCTTTGGGCGAATTCAAAAATTAAAAATAGTTTCTTCATCGGAGTTATTTCTTTCCGATATTCTGTTTAATTATTAATGTTGTATCAAAAAAGGACAATAATATGTTCTTCATTTGTCACTTGTTATTTAAGGTAACTTTGTGTCTTTATTTTTCGAACACCACCTTTATATGACCTTTCTTCTTAAAAGGGTAAGGCGTGAGGCAAATGTCTTGATTCATTGTTCCGCTTTCAAGATGGTGAGTTTTCCGTTATTAGCAAACTCCGCATGTCTTTTAATATGTTCTACATTTGTTACTTGTTATTTAAGGTAACTTTGTGTCTTTATTTTCCGAACACCACTTTCATATCACCTTTCTTCTTAAAAGGGTACAGCGTAAGGCAAATATCTTGATTCATTTTTCCGCTTTCAAGATAGTGAGTTTTCCTTTATTAGCAAACTCTGCATGTCTTTCATTATTGATTGGATACGTCTTGTTATTTAGATAAAACATTTTTGTGTAAATAACTAAAGAACAATTTATGCTTCAATATGAAAATATTTTCTAGTACGTATAAGCAATTAATTATCTATATACTACACTGTTATATTAGTTAAATGCTTACCATTAATGACAGCATTATGTTTTATATTAAAGTAAGTTAAAGTTCATGCAACTAAAATTGATAATCATAAATTGGTATTTGCCTTAAGGTTGATAATGTTTTGATCAATTAAAGGGACCTTTGGGTGAATAAAATAAGTAAAAATGGGACCTTTGGGCGAATTCAAAAATAAAAAAAAGTTTCTTCATCGTAATTATTTCTTTCCAATATTCTATTTAATTATTAGTATTGTATCAAAAAAGGACAATAATATTTTCTTAATTTGTCACTTGTTGTTTAAGGTTACTTTGTGTCTTTATTTTTCGAACACCACTTTCATATGAACTTTCTTCTTACAGTGAGTTGCTTATAGGTGTTACTGTAAAATTTTACCTATAGCTCAACCTGTTTTTAAAATTGTCAACACAATAGGGACATTTGAATTGACCAGTTGGTATTGTTAGATTTAAAATATACCTTGATTCTACCTGTACAGATTTTTATTCACCTAACCTAAAGTTTCAGCATGCTTTTTTCCTGAAGATTTTATTACCTAGGATTATTCTATTAAAAATTGATAGGGAAGAAAATAGTTTTGGTTTTCATTGTTTTAAATCCCTGATATATATGATTTATCTATTTTTTACCTAAAATTCTAAATCAGTAAAAGATTAAAATAAATATGTATTAATTTGTTTGAAAATTTAAACTGTTTTTACACCAAAATGCTTCTTTAAAATTCTAACCCTTATACATGTATAGTATTCTAACCCTTATACATGTATAGTATTGTCCAGCTGCCAGTGAAACAAGAAATAGCTGCTCAGGTGTTTACAGTTTAAATTTTCAGAGGGATATGTTGTTCTTTTCTTCACATGACCCTTCAAGATTCTCATTTTGGATTATTATTTGCAATATTTTAATCTTTTGGTGTCATTGTGTGTACAATATTGGATTTATTTTATTTGAATTCACTACTCAGACTTTTTATAGCAATTTTGCTTCTTAAAATGTGGTGTGTTTCTTTCAAGATTTTATTGTCATGAAGGACATCAAGGAGGAAATAATTCATTCAAACCGTTTTGTGGTGCTTACATATGATGTTGTACATATAAAATTCAAAATAATTTTGGAGTATACCTTGATGTGTTTTTTATTTGAATTCAATTATAATATAAGTGGGAGTTTTGAGCATAAAATGCTGTGATCACTAAAGGAAATTCAATTTTTCATACGATGGGATTTAGTTATGTTAAAGATTTAAAAATTTCAAAACTGGAATTCAAGTAGGAGATATAGTGTGTGTTCATCCAACATGTTTCTGTGGCTTTAAATGTGATTTTTGAAATATTCATTATTAATTTTGGGATCTATTACAAATTTAAGATGATTCCCTATTTAAATGGGATCTTGGAAATGAAATAAAATGTTGAAGTAATGCAGTGGATATAGTCTAATCTAGTGATAAAGTGAAAAATGAAAGTAAAATATTCTAAAATACTCCTAACATGAGTCAATGTTTTAAGTGAATGTGAAATTGTTAATAGTCATTATAAAATTCTGAATCAAATATTGTTTGATTTGGAAATTTATTATAGGAAATGAAATAAAATGTTTACTGTGGATATATTAAAATCAGGTGATATACAGTAAAAATATAAATAAAATTTTACAAAATATAAGTGAGGATAACTATTTGGAATAAAGTAATGGAAATGATTCTGAATTATGTATAAATTCTGCACCTGTTAAATTAGGATGTATATCATTGGAAGTTAATCAGAATTCATACTATGGATTTAGAAAAAAATCTTGTGAAGTAGTGAAAAATGAATAAAATTGGGAATTATTTAAAATCTTTGGAATTCTGGATGAGATGTCAAATATTAGTGTAAAAAAATAAAGGAAATTGTTTATTCAAATATGATTTTGAGGTTTCATTATAGTGAGTGAAATATTACGACTGGATTATTTGGGGTATTAAACACTGCTAGTAGTGGCTATGCAAACATTTAGATGAAATGTAGTGCATTTTAGGTCATGCAATTTTGAATTAACTGCAAGAAAATAAAATATATGATAAAGTCATTCTTGTTTGGCTTGATCACTCATAAGATTTTGAATGACAGTAAAATAAAAATCTCTCAATAGAATAATCCTAGGTAAAAAAAAGTTCAGGAAAAAAGCATGCTGAAACTTTTGGTTAGGTGAATAAATATTTTTACAGGTAGCATCAAGGTAGATTTAAATTTAACAATACCAACTGGTCAATTTAAATGTCCCTATTGTGTTGACAATTTTAAAAACAGGTTGAGCTATAGGTAAAATTTTACAGTAACACCTATAAGCAACTCACTATAAAAGGGTACGGCGTAAGGCAAATATCTAGATTCATTTTTCCGCTTTCAAGATGGTGAGTTTTCCTATATTAGCAAACTCTGCATGTCTTTCATTATTGATTGGGTATGCCTTTTTATTTAAATAAAACATTTTTGTGTAAATAAATAAAGAACAAGCTATGCTTCTATATGAAAATATATTCTAATGCGTATAAGCAAGTAATTATCTATGAACTTCACTATTATATTCGTAAAATGCTTATCATTAATGACAGCATTATGCTTTATATCAAAGAAGGTTAAATGTCATGCTACAAAAATTCATAAACGTAAGTTGGGCATTACCTTAAGGTTTGCATTTTTTTTTTAAATAAAAGGGACCTTTGCGTGAATAAAATAAGTAAATATGGGACCTTTGGGCGAATTCAAAAATAAAAAAAGTTTCTTCATCGGAATTATTTCTTTCCGATATTCTGTTTAATTATTAATGTTGCATCAAAAAAGGACAATAATATGTTCTTCATTTGTCACTTGTTATTTAAGGTAACTTTGTGTCTTTATTTTTCCAACACCACCTTCATATGACCTTTCTTCTTAAAAGGGTAAGGCGTGAGGCAAATGTCTTGATTCATTGTTCCGTTTTCAAGAATGTGAGTTTTCCTTCATTAGCAAACTCTGCATGTCTTTCATTACTGATTGGATATGCCTTGTTATTTAAATAAAACATTTTTGTGTAAATAACTAAAGAACAATTTATGCTTCAATATGAAAATATTTTCTAGTACGGATAAGCAATTAATTATCTATATACTACACTGTTATATTAGTTAAATGCTTACCATTAATGACAGCATTATGTTTTATATTAAAGAAGGTTAAAGTTCATGCAACTAAAATTGATAAACATAAGTTGGTATTTGCCTTAAGGTTGATACTTTTTTGTTCAATTAAAGGGACCGTTGGGTGAATAAAATAAGTAAATATAGGACCTTTGGGCGAATTCAAAAATTAAAAAAAGTTTCTTCATCGGAATTATTTCTTTCCAATATTCTATTCAATTATTAGTTTTGTATCAAAAAAGGACAATAACATGTTCTTCATTTGTCACTTGATATTTAAGGTAACTTTGTGTCTTTATTTTTCGAACACCACCTTCATATGACCCTTCTTCTTGAAAGGGTGTGGCGTGAGGCAAATATTTTGATTCATTGTTCCGCTTTCAAGATGGTCAGTTTTCCTTAATTAGCAAACTCTCCATGTTTTCGATTTCTAATCGGATATGACTTTGTATTTAAATACAACATTTTTGTGTAAATAACTTAAGAACAATCTATGCTTCAATATGAAAACATATTTTAGTGCGTATAAGCAATTAATTATCTTTATACTACACTATTATATTAGAAAAATGCTTATCATAAATGTCAGCATTATGCTTTATATTAAAGAAAGTTAAATGTCATGCTACAAAAATTCATAAACATAAGTTGGTCTTTACCTTAAGGTTTGTAGTTTTTTGATAAATAAAAGGTCTTTCACTACTGATTGGATATGCCTTGTTATTTAAATAAAGCATTTTTGAGTAAATAACTAAAGAACAATATATGCTTCAATATGAAAATATTTTCTAGTGCGTATAAGCAATTAATTATCTATATACTACACTGTTATATTAGTAAAATGATTATCATTGAAGGCAGCATTATGTTTTATATTAAAAAAGGTTTAAGTTATTGCAACTAAAATTGATCAACATAAGTTGGTATTTGCCTTAAGGTTGATAATGTTTTGATCAATTAAAGGGACCTTTGGGTGAATAAAATAAGTAAATGTGGGACCTTTGGGCGAATTCAAAAATAAAAAATAGTTTCTTCATCGGAATTATTTCTTTCCAATATTCTATTTAATTATTAGTATTGTATAAAAAAAGTGACAATAATATGTTCTTCATTTGTCACTTGTTATTCAAGTTAACTTTGTGTCTTTTTTTTCCGAACACCACCTTCATATGACCTTTCTTCTTAAAAGGGTAAGGCGTGAGACAAATGTCTTGATTCATTGTTCCGCTTTTAAGATGGTGAGTTTTTCTTTATTAGCTAACTCTGCATGTCTTTCATTACTGATTGGATATGACTTGTTATTTAAATAAAACATTTTTGTGTAAATAACTAAAGAACAATCTATGCTTCAATATGAAAATATTTTCTAGTGCGTATAATTAATTAACTGTCTATATACTACACTGTTATATTAATAAAATGCTTATCATTGAAGGCAGCATTATGTTTTATATTAAAGATAGTTAAAGTTCATGCAACTAAAATTGATAAACATAAGTTGGTATTTGCCTTAAGGTTGATAATTTTTTGATAAATAAAAGGGACTTTCGGGTGAATAAAATAAATAAATATGGGACCTTTTGGCGAATTAAAAAATTAAAAATAGTTTCTTCATCGGAGTTATTTCTTTCCAATATTCTATTTAATTATTAGTATTGTATCAAAAAAGGGCAATAATATTTTCTTAATTTGTCACTTGTTATTTAAGGTAACTTTGTGTCTTTATTTTTCGAACACCACCTTCATAGGACCTTTCTTCTTAAAATGGTAAGGCGTGAGGCAAATGTCGAGATTCATTGTTCCGCTTTCAAGATGGTGAGTTTCCTTTATAAGCAAACTCTCCATGTTTTCCATTTATAATCGGGTATGCCTTTGTATTTAAATACAACATTTTTATGTAAATAACTTAAGAACAATATATGCTTCAATATGAAAATATATTCTAGTGCGTATAAGCAATTAATTATCTATATACTTCACTACTATATTAGTAAAATGCTTATCATTAATGGCAGCATTATGCTTTATATGAAAGAAGGTTAAAATTCATGCAACTAAGATTGATAAACATAAGTTGGTCTTTGCCTTAAGGTTGATAATTGTTTGATAAATAAAAGGGACCTTTGGGTGAATAAAATAAGTAAATATGGGACCTTTGGGCGAATTCAAAAATAAAAATAGTTTCTTCATCGTAGTTATTTCTTTCCAATATTCTATTCAATAATTAGTATTGTATCAAGAAAGGACAATAATATGTTCTTCATTTGTCACTTGTTATTTAAGGTAACGTTGTGTCTTTTTTTTTTTCGCACACAAACTTTATATGACCTTTCTTCTTAAAAGGGTAAGGCGTAAGACAAATTTCTTGATTAATTGTTCCGCTTTCAAGATGTTGAGTTTTCCTTAATTAGCAAAATGTCCATGTTTTCCATTTCTAATCGGATGTGCCTTTGTATTTAAATGCAACATTTTTGTGTAAATAACTTATGAACAATATATGCTTCAATATGAAAATATATTCTAGTGCGTATAAGCAATTAATTATCTATATAATACACTACTATATTAGATAAATGCTTATCATTAATGACAGCATTATGCTTTATATTAAAGAAGGTTAGATGTCATGCTTCAAAAATTCATAAACATAAGTTGGTCTTTACCTTAAGGTTGAAGTTTTTTTTATAAATAAAAGGTATCTTTGGTTGAAAAAAAATAAGTAAATATGGGACCTTTGGGCGAATTCAAAAAATAAAAAGTAGTTTCTTCATCGGAAATATTTCTTTCCAGTATTCTACTTAATTATTAGTATTGTATAATAAAAAATGACAATAATATGTTCTTCATTTGTCACTTGTTATTTAAGGTAACTTTATGTCTTTTGTGTCAGTTGCATGGATAACAACAATAAATTTGTTCAGAAAGTATATTTTTGTTTTAGATAATTATGTTACTTTTTAACAGCTACTAGTATGAATAATGCATAAGATCATGACCATATTAACATTTCCTTAGTAGTTATTTCCCAATGTTATATGAATATCAATTAACCTGAAGCAGTTAGATATGAATATTCATGAACTGAAAGCAGTTTTTTGTACCTAATTTAAATATTTCGTAAAAAAAAATGCTAACGAACTGCCTAAAACAGCTAAGGAACTGCTTTGAACTGCCAGAATAACTGTGAAGGTTTAGAAAAACTGCTATTTTTTTATATGAAGTAACTGGTTAATTTTGAAAGGTTAACAACTACCAAGCATCAGAAACTGCTAAATTTCTGAACTGGGAAGGCTAAAAAACTGCCAAGAAACTGCCTTTAACTTTGACTTGGGATATGTTATTAGATTTTAAACATATACATGTAACACTTTGACATACGCTTGGTTCAAATAAGTGCAGCAATTTTGCAATTTCGAAATGAATTTAGTGAGTGGTTTAGTATTTTTTGATTGGAAGTATTTATGTAAATTTCTAATACCCCGTTTACACTTGTAAAAGAGATCAATCTTTCTTGAGATCGATCTTTTTTGAGACCGATTCTTAGTCTAATGTAAACGGGAAAGATCGATCTTTAATCGGACTTAAAAAGATTTGAATCGATCTTTCTTCAAGTGTAAACGCTAAGATCGATCGCAATCGATCGTGATCGAGCTTTCTTCAAGTGAATGTTCTATTTGGATATGAAAATAAATCTGTGCATGTTCGGTGGCAAAAACACACGTGTTTAAAAACGATGAATGGGAAATGATTCCGCCGTTTTTGGATCATTTTTCTGAACCGATAAATTCTAGTTCTTTGCTGCAAATCCTTATCTTCAAAGGCATTGACAGTTTGTTTTTAAGTGATAGTCGTCTCGCATTTCTTTGTTTAATAACTTGTGACTTGTGAACCAAAAAGATAATTGATAACTGCATACCACATTCCAATGATCCAACTATTTTCTCCATAATTTTGCAGTGTGTGATAGTCCGCGCGAAATGCGCTCGTTATTATTCAATTCTATTTTTACGATTATTTGTTTACGAAATGTAAAGTAATCAGATCAGACCGTTTCTGTTTATGATGCAGTGTAAACGCACTAGATTAAATAAGATCGATCTCGATCGATCTTGCTTTTGCAAATGTAAACGCGAACTGGTCTTTTTAAGATCGATTCAAATAAAGATCAGTTCAATTTCGTACAATTGTAAACGGGGTCTAATATTTTAAAGAAGACGTGTTTCGTGTAGTATGTGTTCCGTGACACAAATTCAATGTTGAATCAAATGCTTATTATAAATATTATACTTGTTGCTTTCAAATTTAATCAATACTGAATGGTAATAACTGAGGACAATCAATAACAAGCTTTTATAGCCGACCATATGGTATGGTTTTTTTCTCATTGTTAAAGGCCGTACGGTTGTCTTTAATTGCTACATCCACTTCATTTGAACTTTGATGGATATTTTTTTTCGTTGGCAATCATACCACATCTCCTTATTTTTATTTTGTTTTGTATCCATATTGTTTTAAAATAAAACATGAAGTTGTTAATTCTTTTTTGCTTGTTTTGCTTATTTTCATTTTAATTTTTCGTTTAATCATTTTGACTTTTCTTTTTCGTCTTGTTTTTTTTTTTTACTTTTGGAAAAAGGGGGAATAGTTTATTTTTTCAAATTATTTTTACAAAACGTGGACTGTTTGAATTCAATTATAATAATATATTTTTTCTTTAAAGGAAAGTATTAATTGGTTGAGTAAATAAATTATTTATACTTAACTCTTACTATTGCATTACAGTTTTTATTAAGTTATGTGAATTCAAGTGTACAGAATATTCTGCAAAGTAACCCAAACTATTTTTTATAAACAAAGGGAATTAACCTTTATATGACAATATTTCATGAAGTTAGTTTTCGAGCGTTCTTTGTCGTATTTGTGCATGGAAGTAAATATGTATTCGAATTTATAATCTGATTAATTGACAACAATGGATCGTGAATAACGCAACCATTACGTTCGTCAGTGTATTTTTTTTTTAGCAGAAATTGAAAGTTTAACTAACTGCATGATGATGTGAACAGTGAATAAATCTAACGTTACGGCGCTTTTTGGTTCTTTTAATGCTGGACCTTGCCGCCTTTGACGCACTGGCGCCTCGTCAATTCGTAACACATTTACCTAAACTGGCCATTGTTGTAAAGATGATATGTTGTAGATTGCGTGGAGCGATGGATCTGTAACGTGTAACCAGGCGTTAATATCCCAAACGTCCGTTCCAGTCAATACTTGGATCCAAGTTGTCCACAAACAATACGGTAATGCTAAAAACTACAACTATCTAAATTATGCACAATGAACTAAAATATACACATTGACTCTTTGTCGATATAAAGTAACAATGGACAATTATATATATACAAATATAATACAATAAACCAGCCTGTCCTCAAGATGGGACGATGTGTCACTGATAGACAGTTTGGCTGGTACAGCTTGTCCTCCGGATGGGACAGTCTGTCAATACAAGCAAGCGGTCTGGTACAACTTGTCCTCCCAGTGGGACAACCTGTCACTACCAGACAGTGCGGGCTGGAACAACTTGTCCTCCGAATGGGACAACCTGTCACTACCAGACAGTGCGGGCTGGAACAACCTGTCACTACCAGACAAGGCGGGCTGGTACAGCCTGTCCTCCGAGTTGGACAGTCTGCCTTGTCAATCCTGTCAATGTGTACGTTCACTTTGTACTTGGTACAAAGTGTCCTTTATATATTAAGGCTCTTACTAGCGCTTAATATAATCAACGTACGCTCTGTTGACTTGAGACGGCTCATCGACAGCCAACCGACAGCCTCGAGTGCCGTTTCTCACTCTGTTATATACCCCAGGGCGACTATACTATTTCCTTGATAGGGGTGTTCTCTAAATGTTACCCTTACGGACAGCCAACCGACAGCCTCGAGTGCCGTTTCTCACTCTGTTATATACCCCAGGGCGACTATACTATTTCCTTGATAGGGGTGTTCTCTAAATGTTACCCTTACGGAGCATAGCAAGTCCTTTACGATCACCCCTATAACTTTCGACCCTGCCACTAATTTCCCCGCCAAACGTCTAAATCTGCGTAACTCTTTCTCGAGCGTAAACCATACATTGTTACACTAAGATTCTACTTGATTTATAACCATAACGACCAATAAACATTACATAACCCACGCCTCAATCTACATGCGTCCCGCATGATACATTCAAAATTACAAAATATAATTCAACAAAATTTAGACACAATATGAATTTCACTTATTTACATTATCAGCCATACATGCTGGTCTCTTACTCTCATGACGACCATTACCCTCCTCTAATCTTATTGAGACACGCTTCCTTTTCATTTGGCGTTTTCTCTTATAACACTTAGCACAACTAGCGACATATGCCCTAACGTCGGACTGTATACCAGGCCAATAGTAAGACTGACATATCTTCTCTCGAGTCGTACGCGTACCTAAGTGACCAGCATAGTCTGTGTCATGACAGTATTCTAATACTTGCTTGCGCTCCGACATTGGAATTACCGCTTGTAATTTCACAATGTTCCGCTCCCGATCGTCGTGACGTCTAACTACTACATCACGAAGGACTTCTAAACAACCAAACTGACTCCATAATGACCTTAGAGAATATCCCTTACTTGATACCTCATTGCACTGTGGCCTTTGACCTTCTGTCAGCCACCGCTTAACAAGTGTAAGGTCCGAGTCATTTGATTGCAACTCTATTAAAGTCAAGTCTTTACTTTTGTCGGGCATCTGACTTTTAACTGTATTCACCTGACTTTGTTCTCTCTTAGAACAATCAGAAACCGTTATTGACTGTCTGTCTGATGTTAACCGACATTGTTTTCTCTGAACATCAGCATTTCTATTTTGGGTACCTTGAACACATAGGGGGACCTTGACGTTATCGATGTGTAATACGTTAGCAGACACGTCAATCAAACACTTATTTTTCTTCATAAAGTCTAAACCTTGAATTCCTTCGACTTGTAGGTCAGCTACAACAGCCTCTGAAGTAAGCTTCTCTTGACCAAAATCAAGTGTAAAATTACCTTTTCCCCGAGGGCTTAAATACTTGTCACTGACGGACTTTATCTGTGACCTAGTTTTACTCAAATGTGGCCTACATAAATCAGGAATTGAATCATATACTCTTGTAGAAACTAAAGTAAGTGTAGCTCCGGTATCAACCACAAATTTGACTGGTACACCTTGAATGCTCAGCTCAACAAACATTCCTGCATTCTCTGATGCTGTAACAACAACA
Source organism: Mytilus edulis (assembly GCF_963676685.1). Classification (NCBI taxonomy): domain Eukaryota; kingdom Metazoa; phylum Mollusca; class Bivalvia; order Mytilida; family Mytilidae; genus Mytilus; species Mytilus edulis. The sequence goes on from NC_092346.1 coordinate 16,383,241, forward strand.
GCGCCTTTGTCATTATACTTAACCTCAGACTTCAGTGTCTTGACCGTACCGTCCGTATATGTTCCGTTATTATCTGTTTCCCGAGTACTAAGTATCTGAATATTATTGGGACAATTTCTTGCAAAGTGTCCTATTTCTTCACAACTAAAACAAGGACCACCCATTTTACCTTTACTTTGTAAGTTATTTATCTTTCTCCGTGGTTGGAACTTTCTTTGGGACTTTAAATCTTTAATTTCTTTTGTTAAGGATTGTATACTATTTTCAATTGTCTGCATCCACGTCGTCATTTGTGTCATAGATACAGCCGTATCAGGACTAGTAGGTGCTTCTGTCCGTTCGTCACTAGTAGTCCGTCGTAAGTGACCTATACTTTCTATTGCTCTACTCTCAGGTTTGTTATATGCTTCAAGTTCAACTGCCAACCGTATAGCATCGTTAAGACCTTTTGGACGAGACTGTTTAATTCTCAATCTCATTTCAGAGTCTACTAACGCATCTATAAATTGTTCTTTGGCGAGCGTGTCTCTTAATTCTAACGGAGCAGTCGGGTATGCCAGATTAGAAAGTCTTCGAACTGACTGACCTAACCCCGGCAAAGTGTCACTTGCTTTTTGTCGATATTCCTTGAATTGTACACGATACAGTTCAGTTTGACAAGATGGAGCAAAGCGTTCCTCCAATGCATATACTAGGTCTGAAAATATTTGTCTCTTTTCCTTTGGTAAATCACCAAGGACTGCTTGAGCCTTTCCAACCAGTGACACGGCCAAGTACAAACCTTTCTGGTATTCAGACCACATATTAACAAGTGTACACATCTCAAAGTGTGCTAAGTAATCTATCCAAGGAGTATTGCCATCATATTTTGAAGGTTTGATTTTCAAATCATTCGAACCATAGCAAACAGTATGAGCAGTACTTTGATTTTTCGTTAATTCCTGCTTATGATTGAAATATCTATCTTTATCTTTAACAACCATTGGACGTACACCCTGCTCTTTAGGTGTAGATGATATAAAACCTTGTCCATGTTGTATTGTGCTTTCACTAAGAGACTGTATTTGTCTACTTATTTCTGCAATCTGATCGTCAATATTTGACATATTTATTACAGTACAGTGTAATCAAAATAATACAATTTTTATTAAATAATACACTCGTGTTACAACTCAGCCGTGACTAATAACTATGCCTCACGGTTGATCCGCTTTAATCTTTCAAATCAATACTGAAAACACATTAAATGACGACAAATCAATCCAAAAATTAATTGATAGACAACTTGAATCCCAACCGCTAGCCACCAAATATGTAACGTGTAACCAGGCGTTAATATCCCAAACGTCCGTTCCAGTCAATACTTGGATCCAAGTTGTCCACAAACAATACGGTAATGCTAAAAACTACAACTATCTAAATTATGCACAATGAACTAAAATATACACATTGACTCTTTGTCGATATAAAGTAACAATGGACAATTATATATATACAAATATAATACAATAAACCAGCCTGTCCTCAAGATGGGACGATGTGTCACTGATAGACAATATGGCTGGTACAGCTTGTCCTCCGGATGGGACAGTCTGTCAATACAAGACAGAGCGGCCTGGTACAACTTGTCCTCCCAGTGGGACAACCTGTCACTACCAGACAGTGCGGGCTGGAACAACTTGTCCTCCGAATGGGACAACCTGTCACTACCAGACAGTGCGGGCTGGAACAACCTGTCACTACCAGACAAGGCGGGCTGGTACAGCCTGTCCTCCGAGTTGGACAGTCTGCCTTGTCAATCCTGTCAATGTGTACGTTCACTTTGTACCCGGTACAAAGTGTCCTTTATATATTAAGGCTCTTACTAGCGCTTAATATAATCAACGTACGCTCTGTTGACTTGAGACGGCTCATCGACAGCCAACCGACAGCCTCGAGTGCCGTTTCTCACTCTGTTATATACCCCAGGGCGACTATACTATTTCCTTGATAGGGGTGTTCTCTAAATGTTACCCTTACGGAGCATAGCGAGTCCTTTACGATCACCCCTATAACTTTCGACCCTGCCACTAATTTCCCCGCCAAACGTCTAAATCTGCGTAACTCTTTCTCGAGCGTAAACCATACATTGTTACACTAAGATTCTACTTGATTTATAACCATAACGACCAATAAACATTACAGATCCTTGAAAAATATGTGAACAATGGGTATCTTTTCGGGGGAAAACTCAAAATTTTGTTGATTTTCTTCAAAATTAGACACCTTATTGACAACATTGGATTAGGATACCTACAAAACTTTACTGTTCTCAACTTCAGGATGATGCATGTAAAATTTTGATGTCTGTTTACGATTCTATAAATAGCGCTAGGTCCCGATAGCATATTAAATTGTTGCATATGATAGCGAAAAATAAACGTTGTGGATAATATTACCGATTTTCACATTGTTATGAATTACAGATACAAAAAGGTAAAATCTATAACTTTTAGCCTAGTTTGAAGAGCTAAAATTTAAGTTTCCTGTGATATTTAATTTTTAACGGACATCGAGTGAAAAAGTCTTTTTTTGTAATTTTTTACCAACGTCGATAACACCAATTATGCATTACGGCAGATATGAGTTTATTGACGTGACGTTCCCACAGAGTCCTTACTTATATGCCATTAAAGGTATGCTGATTTTTTTCAGTACATTAAGACACCATAAAGTGTTGCTTTGACATGCAATGATTGTCACTTTATTTGAACTTAAAACAAAAGAGCTGTGTCTGCTTGAAATTGAGGAATTAACATAGCAAGCAATGGGGCCATGAATTAGTGGTGTACTTCCTATTACAGAGAATCATCAGAAATTCAATTTTTAGAAGTTTTACCTATTCCAATGAAAATTGGTCATATTTGATGTCAGTAATCATGATTAATCAACTTTTGTGGATGAACAATTCTGTTTATGCCAAGTTTCAGCTCTTAAATTGACACAATAAGGTATTTTAGCCTTTTATGGTCATACAACATGCATGCAGTTAAGACTTGTCACCCCAAGTTCTTATTTTTGCATTATTTGGGATTTAAATCAATAAAACATGCATATTATGACTTGTTTATTTTTAAAAAAAAATAGCTCTTGGTCAAATAATCCAATGATTTTTCAAGTTTTATTGGTTTTATACACTCATATAAGAATTCCAAAATCTCACTGTACATGCAATTTTGAACCAGTTTTGCATGTTATCCAGCTGAGGGATATATAAATTGCTCTCAATAATCTGTATTGTACCACAGAAGTTTGGTTTGTACCAAAAATGTCCCTTTTCTAATTTGAAGAAAAAAGGGGGGACAATATTCTCAATTATGTCTTAGGTTTGGACTAATATATTTTTATTAAATGAACATCCTCTGACAAAAATATGACTATTGGTAAGCACATTGTTTTCCTAGTTTAAATTAACAAATAGAACCACGATATTGAGAATAAAAAAAATCATACTGGCCATTGGTAATATCCCTATATGCAGGTTTTTTTTGCATAACACATATGTTACTACCAGTCCAATTTGAGCTTAAAATCAGTAAAATAGTGTTTGGACTAAAGCTTTATATGTTTTTTATTGCTTAGAATATATCATAGAATGAAATTAAGAAATGCTGAAGTCAATATGGCAAGTTTGGTTTTGTTATAGGTGTAACAACACTAATTCGGGCCCGGCCGGAAAGCACATACCATTGCCAGAAAGTAGTACGTATTTAACACAAAATAGTTCCTACGCATGGGTGTAACTTTCAAAATATGTAGAATATTTAGGCAATTTTGATATCAAATGAAAGCTGAATGACTGGTGATCATTGTTGAACACTTTTTGACTTATAATTTTTAATAATAAAAAAAATTGCATGAAATTTAAAAAAGAGGGTACATTTTGCCTGTTTGTCAGATCTGAAGTACCTATTTTGGTACATCCGAAGTTTTGGGAACCAGTTCTTTCTTATATGCCATTAAAGGTATGCTGATTTTTTGTCAGTACAAGACACCATGAAGTGTTGCTTTGACATGCAATGATTGTCATTTTATTTGAACTTAAAACAAAAGAGCTGTGCCTGAGTGCTTGAAATTGAGGAATTTAACATAGAAAGCAATGGGGCCATATGAATTAGTGGTGTACTTCCATCATGACATCTATAGTTGTGCACCTTGCCATTTTAATTATTTATCTGGTCAAAATTGTGGTCAACATCCTGAGGATTTAATACCAATGTGGGAAAGTAGTTTTGTCATGGTCTTTACTGTTGTGAATTAAAGTAGTAGAGATAACAAGAAAAATAGTGTTTGGGGAGATAACTCTTACGAAGAAAGGCGTTCAGTTAAACTGGGTCAGTTTCAATAATGTATAATCTGCTTGATATCATATATAAAATAACTTGGAAACATCTTTTTAAAACAAGAAAACCTTGCAATTTAAAGAATAAGACGGGGGAAATTTTTTTTTTAAAAATTGTTCAGAGAATAATTGACTGAGGTCTAATTCCACCAAAATTCACTTAAGATAAAAAAAATAATTGATAAAGTATGACTGGTAGCAGAAGATACCTTATCTCATATTGATTTTAAAAATACAATGTTTAAAGGGTTTTAGCTACAAGAAATATAATAAAGCAAGATATAGTTATTTTTGGCCAAGTTCATTCATAGTCAAACAGTGAAATAATAATACGCTTTTAGTGGCAAGTTTGCTTCAATTTTGACAAAATAAGCTCAGAAACATTGCTGATGAACTATATTCACTTGCAAGTTTAGATACTCTTCATTACAGATTCTTGTGTTATTTGGAGGAAGGTTCAAACCCATTTTTCGGTGATTCAGTGTTGAACTAGTAAATTGGATACGTCTACAAAAAACCCAGAATGAACATTTTTGTCTGTTCTTTGAATAAATGTAGGTGAAAAACTGTTGAAATGGGTGCAATTTGACGTATTTACACTTGTATGCAAATTTGTCCGCCATTACGTAGAATCACACAGGTTCCCGTAAACTTTGACATAACAATTCACAATAAAAAAGTGATTATTGCTTGACGTCAAAGGGTTATTTGGAGGCGATCTAAGGTCATTTGGAGACAACATCCAGCCAAATACCAAAAGTGTAAAAACGTTTAAGATAAAGTACTGATAGTTAATTTCAAATAAAATAATACTTATTTCGTTTATCATACTTTTATCTTTTAGCAGTCCGAGTTTGTGATAGGCTGAGTCTGTTATAGACCAAGTTTGTGAAGCCGACTTTGTAATAGGCCGAGTTTGTTTTGGGCCGAGATATCTGGTAGTCCGAGTTGAGAACAATTATACTCGGCACAACCCACAACATGGCGTCATCCTCGAAACCTAAACGCAAACGGCACCGCTCAAATTCAAAAATTTCTAAACATGACAAGCAGACATCCTTAAAAAGATATATTTGATAAACCGATATATACGCCTCGTTAAAAGTTTTTTTTTCTAGCAATGAATCTCACGTGATGAAATACATCACATGTAATGTGAAGGACATTTGATTTTATGTACAATCTGTAGAAAATGAAAGTTATATATATTTTGAGATTTACACTATATATAATATTACGAGTTTATCAAGGTATGAGACTTCCAAATAGAATTTGGTTTGTCTGGACATCGGTGGACATGCAACTTTGCCAAACCACTCATTTACAAATGAAAATCAACATGTGTTGATGTGTGACGTCAGCGACGTAAGCTTTGTTAATGTAGCAAATCAAGTCACCGTCCCGCAAACCAGCTTTTCCAGCAACGCTCTTGGGAGATACCTATAATTAAAGATCTAATAATATAACGTATACAAGTATTAAACTATAATAGACTTTTGATATTAATACCATTAATACTCATCGTTGAAATTAAAGGGCGTCTCCGTATGGATGAATACATATAGATCAAATAATTTTTTTATTGATTACTGGGTACTTTTTACATAAGAGAAATATTCAGCTACAATAATTATGGGATATGACTATAACAACTATAATATAGGTCACAATTTATTTAAAAAAAGGAGCGACAAACACCTCGTTATCATTTAATCAGACCAAGGAGGTTATATGTCTCATATAACCTCCTTAATCACTGAGACAAACAAACGAAACTGATAATTATAATCTAAGACTACTGTGATTACAATATATATATATAATATATTATATTATGTTGTGTTTATTTGTGGTCATTCAGGTCACAATTGTTTGTCGGTATTTAGCTAACAAGTGCTGCGCATGACTTTTAAATGGTTCTGGGGACGTATTCCGGTGCTGCATTCGAACGGTTCTGTGACCGTACCGGCTGCCGTATACTGATGAGTTGAGAACAATTATCCTCGGCACAACATGGCGTCATCCTCGAAACCTAAACGCAAACGCCAACGGCACAGCTCAAATTCAGAAGATGATCCACTGTGGACAAATAGATTAGATGGCGATTATTATTCCGCATCAAGCGATAAGAAGAAGAAATTAACTGCACTGAGTAGTTACATTCCGCGTGAAACAAGTGATTGGACGATGAGCGAACTAGAAAATCTTCAGATTAATTGGAACTGGATCGACCCATCCACGAAGAGCATTGATGAATTTTTCGACATGTTTTCAAATATAAATGCAGGTTTGCCACCCCTCGATGCAGATTTAATCAAGATGATGGATTATTTGAATGCTAACTTGACATTTGACACAAGTGTCAAAGAACTTGAACAGGAAAATTATGTTAAAGTTAGAGAATATCTTGTTAAAAACTTTCTTCCCAAAGTTGATGCTGATTCAGATGAACACCATGATGATGAAGAGTTGATGAAAACTGTGGGTAGTAGTTCCAGGTAAAATTAAAATTACCATCTTTTCATTCACTACTGCAATGTCAGTCAGGTACTTCTCAAGTTCTTGTAGCTTTCATGTCAATCGGGCCCTTAGTCGATCCGCCCCAATATAAAAAAATATTTATAGGGAATAAAAATTAAGATACGATGCAGTCTTGTAACTCCGCCCATCTAAGGCTTTGATCGTGTATATTTCTTCTTTATTATATAAAAATTGCATCAAATTTGATTTGAATCTATTCACTGAAAACTCAATGTTACGTACATTTTTTACTATCTTATTTCCGCAATCATATATCTGAAAAGATTTGAAAATCAATCAGACAAATGGGTCACCTCTGTTTTCACAGAAGTGTGGTTGTCCGGTAAGTCCGTCCATGCGTAGTAAACATGTATGGATGACAGGTTTATCATCATGATCATATATTAACGAACTAGAACTTAAGGAAATGATGTTTTATCATGTTTATAAATGGACCACTAAGAAAGGAACTTTAGATGAACAAAATAAAAAAATTCAAGCCAATATGATAAAGAAATTGTTGAAATAGAAAAATAAACCAAAAATATAAAAAAAAACAGAAAATAAAGAAAAGTAAAAAATATGATTATAGATAAAGATAAGAATGTCAATAGCATGGTTAAAAGTATTTTCTTTAAAAAAATGCCCTCATTCAACATGTTCGGTATTCTGAATTGCAGTTACTTAGACACCATCATCCTTGTCAATGGGTTTAAAGTCTGTGCAGTATCATGAGTATATAGTGGTTTTAATATATAACCCAAAATTTTAATTTCAGAGTCAATATATTTTATTTTCAGTCTTTAAAATCGAAAAAAAAACCACCAAAAAAACAGAAAGCTTGTGTCAAACTTTTCCATACATCATTGTACATATTTATTAAAGATAATGGATCTTTAAGATTTTTTTTATTATTTTGCCTTATATTAAATGGCATTGTCTCCCTTTTTAGATCACCGGAGCCCAAAGGGCCCCATGTGAGCTTATGCCATCACTTGGCGTCCTTCGTCGTCTGTTGTCATAAAATATTTCAAAAATCTTCTTCTCTGAAACTCCGAAGATTTGATCCATGGTCAAACATGGCCACCATGGCTACAAATAGAACATAGGGGTCAAATGCAGTTTTTAGCTTATATCTTAAAAACTAAAGCTTTTAGAGCAAATCTGACATGGAGTTAAATTGTTCAATTTGTCAAGATCTATCGGCCCTGAAATTATCAGACAAATCGAGCAACCCATTGTTGGGTTTCTGCCACCAAATTGGTAGTTTTAACAAAATTTTGCAGTTTTTTGTTATTATCTTGAATATTATTATAGATAGATATAAGAAGAAGTCTTAAAAGCTGTACATGTATTTCATGCTTATCTTCGAAAAGCAGCAGGAAGAGTTGATATTCCTGCTGAGGTCCTGACAAACGTTATTAGAACTTCTAATAAAAGATCCAACTATAAAGACCTTGAATCAGGGCCGTAACTACAATGAGGCAGACGAGGCAATTGCTGGCAAAAAAAAATAATAAGGGAAAAAAAGAAAATGGAGAAAGTTAGGCATGCATGCAGAGGGTAGAACACATCCTTGCATTTTAACATCAAGAATTAAGTAATGCATACTTCGAACAGTCAGGGGTGCTACTTAAACAAGTGATTTCAAAATCACCTAATTCAGTGATTTCAGTTTCAGGAAAGAGTTGTCTCTCTTTAATAATAACAGAACTAAATCACTCAAATAAGTGATTATAATTATTAGTGCATTTTACTCAATGATCAACTTTTTGAACTATATTTTGATATGGATTGTTCCCCTTTGACATTTATCAAATCACCTGTTATAGTGATCTAGCCTTTTTTAAGTATCAGGAACTGACAATTAAAAATGAACTTAATAATGTCTTTTTTCAACCCTTTGCCTTTAACTCTTATTATAAAAATTACATAACTGTTATTTTCCAAAATACTTTTTTCATCTATGCTTTGTAATATTCTTCAATTTCAAGTTGCATTACAGGTCTTGTGATATTAAAAGAGAAGATACAGAATTCAATAAAATGTTTTTGAGAACAAGTCTTTTGTTTTTAAAGTATTTGAAGATTGAAGGTTGATAACTATTAGACTGGTTGGTTTTAATTTGTCTGTCATATTTGTTTTTTTAATAAACTTTTCAGTTATAAATTATGTTTCTAGTTTGCTCCATAAAAATTAGTTTATATTGTTCATAGTGGGAGGGGCCTTTTAAAGGCAACTATATGGAATGGGTTTTTCTCATTGTTGAAGACGGCATAGTTGTCTATAATTGATAACACACCTTCTTTGAATTTGTTGTCTCATTTGCGGTTTTACCACATCTCCTAATTTTTGTAACTAATTTGTGCATATTAATATTTTGTCTTTTTGACCAGCTTTAGGCCAAAGATGACATTGCATAATTTTTTATTAAAAAGTCTGTGTAATTAGACCCTGTTTTGCTCCAAGTGTTGAGAGTTTTCCAAATCACATATCCAAGGTATTTGGAAGAAATTTTCAATGACTCTTTTTAAATCACTGAAACAGATAACTTGAGAAGCAAAAATGTTGTCACTTTAATAAGTGATTATAACATTTTCTTTCAACAGATCAAAGACCCACCTGCAAAAGTGGGATCTAACAGCAAAAACTTGAACCAATAATTGGGCATGATGTGGAGCAAGAATTCATCTTAGGTTTTTATGCATACAGTGTAGTCCAGACCTTATGTTTAATTCATTGCTGAATTTTTTGAATTCATAATTCAGTTTTGATTCTTAATAACTCTACAAAAGAATAACTGCCAAGAGTATACCATGACAAATGAAGTCAGTAATGTGTTTAGATGATTGTTTTTTTATGACAAATATGTTAGTTTATAATAACATAAATGTAGCAGTTGCATGTTGGTAATTTAACATAACGAAATCTGAAACTAGCTTATAGGCTTATTATTTGCTCAAAATGAATTTAAAATAAATCTTTAATTTTTCAAAATTTAATTTTCACTACAGCATTTTAACAGTCATGACATTATAAAGCAGTTACATAACCACATTTAGTAACCAAAAATGATAACTTTGACCATAATCATAAGGTTTCCCAACCTCACCACACACCTTTCAAGCAACACATTTCTAAAGTGTAATCCAAAAACAAATTAAATAACAGTTTATCTGTTAACCAATTTTTGGTCAGCATAAGAATTGACCTCATTTAAGATTAAAAAAAAATACTGAAGTCAAAATGAACTCATCATGCTCATTTCAACAAGTAAAGAGTGCATTTGTTTCTAACCGGAAATTTTGTCATCGATGACTATTGTTTAGTAAACGTTAAGCTGCTAGAAACAGATACATCACTTAATAAACTTTATCGACCCTGCGTAGTCAGACAGAAATAGATTACATTCACACACTGTAAACAAACAGGTAAAAGTGCGGGAAATAGATAACCAGGACTTTGCGAAAACAACACGTGCTCGTAATTATTTAAACGACAGATGCAGAAACAAATTTATCGTTTACACGTCTCAATGATAAACGATCAACGACTATGCGACTATTTTGCGCGTACATCGTTTTATGTGAACGATGTCAACGTTGACCAAAAAATGTAAGAAACAAATGGATTAAACGACTACGCGCGTAATCATTTACATCGTATGATCGTTTATGTTAGAAACAAATGCGCTATAAATTACATGTTTCATCTTCAGTATGTGTTCGGTACCAAAAAAAAAAATAAACAAAAACAATATGTTAATACATCAGGTATATCATCATGATCATAAAAGCAAATATCAATTTAATATATCATCATCAAAACCAAAACAAATGCTTAAACATGTTCAAGATAAAAAGCTAGCATAAACATGATAAATCAAGATAATAAAACAATACAATTCAAAGACTAATGTTCATTGATATATCTCACATATATTAAATGAAAATCAACATTATAAAATTTGTCATTGCTCATGTTGCTAAAAACAAAGCACATAATAAAAAGGTGCATCATTTTTAAAACAAAAACTTTTTTTTTTATCAAAACATTACAGTATTTTCTGTGTAAGCTTGGTAAAAACCAGCATAAAACTAATAGCACAACCACACAAAATATACATAAAAATGCAATTCTAAGACTGTCAGTGGATAGGTTCATATCAAAACAATACAAAGTGTTATTTTGTAAACATCAGCCTATCATTTGCATCATAACCAAAAAATTGCAATTTGTATTGTTTTAAGTGTTCCTTGTTTGATATTAATGTCTATATGAATATCAGGTATTATTCTATATTGGAATTATTTTAGTAGGTTTCTCTATATTAATTGGATTTTGAATAAAAAAGCATATTCACCTGAGAAAGTGTTATTCACCGCGCTAAACGTCACGCGCTTTTACATGCAACGTTATGGTAAAATGTTTCGTGTAAAAATTTGTTTTGGTATATGTTTGTCATTAAGGATGTACTTAGGTGAGGTTAGGTAAAAATTCGGAAATTAAAAAATTAAAATTAATACTATAAGCTGGTAGAGCATCAATTAAGGATAAAGATAAGCTAAAAATATTGATAGGTCATGGACCTCCTTTTCGATATATTTGAGATTTAAAATATGGCAGGAAAAGGCTGACTAGGACTTTTACCTTATAATTGCATTGGTATTATTTGGGTCTCAAAACAAAAGAAAGAAAATAAAGAATCTTCTAAAATTTTGGTAAATAACCTTTCATGAGCTATTAAGTCTTATATGAAAAAATAAATTGGTGTTATGGGGCAAAATATTTTACATTGTATTGGATGGAAAAACACCAAGGAGTCCAAACATTTGACACAAATTCCAAAACCTCACTTAAGTACATCCTTAAATACATTTTCTTTTCTCGGAATATGGAATAAAACAATTACTGTCTTTTGTTTCGGTAAATATGGGGTTTTATTGACTTTTGAAAAACTGATATTCACTTCGGACGTCGGCCTCAGTGAATATCATTTTTTCAAAAGTCAATAAAACCGCATATTTACCTCATCAAAAGACAGTAATTGTATATTATTCCATATTGATTAAAGTTTAGTAGGTTTTTCTATATGAATGGGATTTTGAATAAATAAGCATATTCACCTGCGAAAAAAGGATATTCACCGCGCAAAACGTCGCATGCTTTTACGTGCATAATTTTTGTAAAAATCGTTTGATGTGCAATTGGTTTTGGTAAATAATGCCATTATATACATTCTCTCGGAATATGGAATAAAACAATTACTGTCTTTTGTTTTGGTAAATATGTGGTTTTATTGACTTTTGACCGTTGGCCTCAGTGAATATCAGTTTTTCAAAAGTCATGGAAAGGCATACATGTATGAACCAGACACTTGAATTAGAAATATCAAAGATCTTTAAAAACAAATCCAAATCTAGACCCTCCCTGTGGCAGTAAGTCCGGAGGGTCTAACACCTTCACGAATTCACTCTTCAAAGTCAAATACACTTCATTTTCCAGGAACCACAGGTGTTTCTTTTTTTTATAATATTTTACCCAATTTACTCCATTCTCTATTTTCGCTATCTGCAAAATTAAACACAAAATATTTATTTATTGACATGGAATGTCACCAATCATACTACAGACCAACTCACTAAACTATCATTATTTTACCACTTTTTGTAACTATTGACATTGGAATATTCGATTGTGTGAGACTATCTTTTTTTTACATAAAACAATTCGTATTTTTTATAGAGTATAAACTAAAGTTTTCAGCTTGGTATTATCTGAAGTATAACTAGAACAAGCAAATTGATTAACTTTAAAAATATTAATCACTTACGACTGCTGGTAGCAATTGTTTGCCATTCAAAATAGACACATGTGTTCCAATAGCTGGTGATGGGGTCGACTCCATCTGCCTTGGTGACTCTGGCTGTGGTGCTATTGCATCATTCTGAAATAATTTTAAAAAGAAATGCTCAGTAGAAAGTCCATGTGTTGTACTGCATATTCAATTTCCCTATACAATTGTACAGGCATTATGTAATTTATGATATACAATTTACCTTTTTAACAACATCTGGTGATGGGGTTGACTCCATCTGCCTTGGTGACTCCGGCTGTGGTGATGGAGCCCTGGTAATTTCTACATCATGTACCTTGTCAAAATTGTCATCCATTAGGTGGATTATTGCATCATTCTGAAATAATTTTAAAAAGAAATGCTCAGTAGAAAGTCCAGGTGTTGTACTGCATATTCAATTTCCCTATGCAATTGTACAGGCATTATGTAATTTATGATATACAATTTACCTTTTTAACAACAGCTGGTGATGGGGTTGACTCCATCTGCCTTGGTGAATCCGGCTGTGGTGATGGAGCCCTGGTAATTTCTACATCATGTACCTTGTCAAAATTGTCATCCATTAGGTGGATTATTGCATCATTCTGAAATAATTTTAAAAAGAAATGCTCAGTAGAAAGTCCAGGTGTTGTACTGCATATTCAATTTCCCTATACAATTGTACAGGCATTATGTAATTTATGATATACAATTTACCTTTTAACAAATTAACAATATTTTGTTCTGCTTTGGTGAATAATTTGAGTACACCTGATCCTAAGATGATTTTTTTATTAGTTGTTAGTGGCTTTGAACTAGCTGGCAGATAACTGCGAGTACTCTCAGATCTGTTCTTTGTGTCGGGATGTATGAGTGCCCTGCCACGTCCACTTGTATTTTTTGTCTATCTGATGAGTTATGCCTATTTCAACTGATTTTTATAGTTATGTTGTAATGTTATACCACTGTCCCAGGTTAAGGGGAGGGTTGGGATCCCGCTAACATGTTTAACCCCGCCACATTATTTATGTATGTGCCTGTCCCAAGTCAGGAGCCTGTAATTCAGTGGTTGTCGTTTGTTTATGTGTTACATATTTGTTTTTCGTTCATTTTTTTGTTAAATGAGGCCGTTAGTTTTCTTGTTTGAATTGTTTCACATTGTCTTATCAGGCCTTTTATAGCTGACTATGCAGTATGGGCTTTGCTCATTGTTGAAGGCCAAACAATGACCTATAGTTGTTAATGTCTGTGTCCCTTTGGTCTATTGTGGACAGTTGTCTCATTGGCAATCATACCACATCTTCTTTTTTGTATTGTATTTCCTTGTTGCATATAAGTTAATTTTTCTATCTACAAGCATGCGCAACAGTACTACATCTACAGCCATGCATTCACAACTTATCTATAATTTATTATCCATGTCATCTGGTCATACTTCCAACTTAAAAAATCCAAATAAAAACAAAAAGATGAAAAAAACTTAAGTATTGTCAGAATTTCAGATCCCAAAACATTTGGTTTGTATAGTAATTTTACACATATGCAAACCAAAGGTAATCTATTATAAATTTCAAGGTACCCGTATTATATGAACATTTTTTCCCCATACACATTATTCCTATTGGCATATGACAGATTTGATGTATAGATAGTTCACTAAAAATAGTCCAATGTTAGAGAGTGCATGCATCTGGGTCATTCATGTTTAATTAAAGGAAGAAGTTTTAGACTGAGTTTTTAACATCTGTTATTCAATAACATGCCTCTTTTTTTACACAAAACATGAACAATGTACCTCCAAATTAAATAATTCCCCTAAATCTGTTAGGGTTAGACTCAAGTCCACATTTTGTTGTTCACCATTTTCACTAATAAAACATGACAAAAACGAAGATATCAATTATTTCATACCTCATTTACAGGCCATACAGTAAAAATTAATTGACAGAAAAGCTCCAACTTCAACAATGTTGGTTATGATGAGGGAAACTATACATGCTATCAGAACCTATACCATCAGTCAGGGTAATAACTTAAACAGGTGATTTCAGAAGTAACTATGACAATTAAAAATGTAAAATAATCACAATTTGACACAGATTCTTCAAAATCACTTGAGTAGGAATTGTAAACTTAAGAAAGTTAGGATATCATTTTTGTTATGTTTTACCTTCAAGCTTAATATTTTTGGGGGATAAAAAGCAATGCAGACAACCTGATAATTATCTGATAAAAATATAATGTATGGCTTAAACAAGTGATTTCATCGTCACTTATTTGAGTGATTTCATCGTCACTTATTTGAGTGATTTCATCGTCACTTATTTGAGTGATTTGCTTACTTATTTTATAGCAATTAACACAAAAGCCATGCTCATTACCTTTTTGCATTTAAATTTGAAGTTAACAGTTAACCTTAAGCATATACAGTTCTAAAACATCTTAAGCATATACAGTTCTAAAACATCATGTCAAGATCAAAGTTATTAAGGTTGGGTCAACATATTTGACATTACTAAGCTATGAAATTTATATAAAGCTGATATAGACAGTGCATCAATGATAAATTACAATACCAAAAAACACTACACCATTACAAAGCATAATAAGTTACATTTGCATTTCACAAAAATCTACAGACTATATTAATCTGATTATTGATAATGTTGCTTACCTTGTCTCACTGCAAGAGCTCATGTGCTCGGCCAATTGTTCATCTTGGTCAATAGATGATCCTATAGCATGGCTGAAAATAATGATAATTCAGTTTAAAACTGTCTTGGTCATGCATAATATAACCTAACAGATGAATTTGAGGAAACCAAAGGAAAAATCAAAGAAATGAAGTTAAGAATAAGTCAAGCTTATTAAACAACACATACATAAAATATTAAAAGTGGGTCAAAACACATTTATATATGGCTATTTCATAAAAATGTATTTTGGCTGGTAGGGCTGGATGGAAGGGAAGGAAGTTTAATTATTGAATATGGGTCATGGGTCTTTATTCAGTATGTATCTATTATCTAAATAAATGTTCTAGATTAAAGGGATATTTTAGAAGTCCCTTCCTACCCTCCCACATACATTCAAATTGCAAAGCCCTCATCAGATTTTCTTTATAAATATGATTTATTAGTCACCAGTTGTTCTTTTTTTAATATGATTAACATGACTTTTATGATCACTTACTTTGCTTCGTCTGTTTTATTTTCATAAACCATGGACAAATCACTATCTCTGAAATATTTGTGAAACTTTAAATGACAGATATAATTATTGTATTTGGACATAATATATGATATTACAGATAATTTTGACATTTTTTTTTTGTGTCTGTGTGTGCAGGTGTGTGTAAAAACAACATCATTCATATATCATGTATATTGGCTATTAAAAAAAAACAAAAAAACACAAAAAATAATAGCTTTTGCTAATCATTTTTAAATAGGTGTACCCAGCTTTTTCTCTCTCATTTAAAACATTTAACTTGATTAAACATTAATATACAGTATTTTTCTTCTTTAGATCATTCATTTTGTGTCATTTATACAAACCAATGATCTTACCCTGGATTTAGAGCGAAGTTTAATAATTCCTACATATATCTAGAATCTCTTTGATCTTTTGATTTTATCAGAATGATCATTTACAATCGTCTTAAATATGCAGGAAATGTGTGGCACTCAGTGGAGTAAACAGTAGTTATTATGTAATCACAACTTGCAATATACATTACATTAATATAGTCCAATTTCTACCGAAAAATCAATCAATAAAAATGAGGCATTTATTCAATAAATTTGGTACATATTTCCATCGTGGATGAGTTATTCTATATCATTAATGATGACTCGCATTAATCCATCAATCACTCAATCGGCACACAAATGCAGATGTAAGGTAACGGGATCTGCCGAGGTTTGCCGATTGCTGTTTCCTAAGAATTTATCACACCTTTCGATTTCTTCGTTTATTTCCGTAATCCCGAAAGCAACTGAGAATTACAATATTGTAGGGCACCACCCGCTGGTATGTAAATAACGTGCCATGTTTCAAGCTAATTAACATGTCATTTAATTGCACGCGGCATTGCAGATGAAACGTTTGAAGTCGGGTCGTAGTAGTTCCTGTCAATATAATACTTCCATGGTTTAAATGATTTCAATCATACAAAATTTTTACAAGTCTCAACTTACCCTTTGGAATTATCAGAGTCCTGTGTATCAGAATCATAGTCCTCTGTATCAGAATCAGAGTCCTCTGTATCAGAATCAGAGTCTTCCTTTTTCCTGAAAATGTGAAAAAAATTAATGTTTTTTCCCTGTCATTACAATTTTTTTTTTATTAGTTTATAGGTTCTACTTTTTTACATACTACTTCATTTAAAATGACAATGGATTAGTTAGACAAAACTCATCAATTCGACAAGCTTTCCATTAGTATTAATTTCAATACCTTTTTTTGGTTCTCTTGTCACCGTTCCGTTCAGTCATGTTTCCTCTTTTGGAACCTTGTCCTTGTGCACCTCTACCTCCGGCACCTCTACCTCCTGCACCTCTTCCTCCTGCACCTCTTCCTCTACCTCCTGTACCTCTTCCTCTACCTCCTGTCCCTCTTCCTCTACCTCCTGCACCTCTTCCTCTACAAGCACCTGTTCCCCTTTTACCAACACTTCCAGCACGCCTAAAACACAAAAAGTAAATGTGATTAAACATGTTATGCTTTACAAACATAAGCCCTTGGTGTCTGCGACAATTAACCTGATAAATAAATTAAATTCTTAATGTTCAAGGCAATAAAGTTTAAGAAAATGAAATAAAGCTATAAGGTAACTATACTTTACAATCTTAACAGTTGTTGAAATCTCATAAATCTACAAATCAAAATAAAGTTGTTTTTTTTAGGAAATCCCATAATCACTCAAAGGAGAAAGAAGTGATTTTTGCTGACTTTGCCATTCTCATATTTTGTTTTTAAAATTCATCAATTGTACTAGACTTTGGCAAAATAAATGTAATAGTTTGATGTCGTCTTCTCAAATATTTTGTCAGGTTTTTCCGAGTTGGCAAAAAAAACAATTAAACCAAGAAAGAAAATTGACCCCAGGAAAACCTGAGTCAGTACTTTGAGCTCAATGCGTTCATAACAACTTACTCTGCAAACAGTTCCTTTCTAGAAGGCCTGGTTCTAAAAATAAAGAAAAAACAGATATTTCAGTTCTCAAATCTAATTTATAAAAAATAATGTTTGCATTCCTTGAGCGCATAATTTGTTCGGCCTCATTACATATCTCCGTGTCGCATAAAACTACATATGTGTTTTATGTTTACCGCTGACTTTTGACACAAGACAAAGGGCAGATGCTTCAAATTGCAATATTTATTTCTAACCATTCCTGAGCATCCGAGTTCTGTGTTTTTAAATCTTTGTGTTTTCTATGATTTTGTTGTTTAACCTTCAGTCATTAACTTTATTTTATCAATGAATTTGCATGTTTTATTGATCTTTTGATTTGAAATGGCCACTTGGTAATGGCAGATTGCTTCCGCACTATCAGAGCAAATTCCCTCAGATACTTGTACAGGTGGACCTGATTATGAAATATATTACATAATTACCGGTACTAACAGATCTTTTGTTTTTCTAATCTTTTTTAGTAATCATTGTTATTATAGCTGTCTATTTTTTTAAATAAAATTTACCTATCAAAACATTTACTTACTCATTCTGAAGATTTTTTGTCTTCTCTCTTGCCATTGTCTTATCAATGGCAAGAGTGTCCAGTAATTTCTTCTGTTGAAATGCAAGGTCTTTTCCTCCTAGGAAAGGTAATTTGTATTTGTTTGGCGTGAAGTACAGATCTTTCTCCACCGGATCTTTACTTATGTTAGTAAAATTTCTGGATTTCTTCGATATCCGAAGATCATGGCCAGTGGCCAATGCTTGTCCTTCTTCAAATCTTGTTACCAGGTCACCAGATCCAAAATACTTATAAATTTTTCTCTTTACATCAAAAAGCACTACAAGTCCCTCCACTGGCTCATACACCTGCTCTTTGTGCAGTTTTTTCATGGATTTTTTGATTTTGTTTATTATTCTGCATTTGGAGCTTCTTAAAGCTTTTACTCGGAGGCCAGTGGCCTCTGTCTTTGTTTTTACTTTTTTCACTACACCGGGTTTAAGTTTTTTTTTAATCTGTTTTGGTATATTATCCATATTATCTGGGCATAAAGTCTCAGGCCCCGCCACTCTGTTGGTTGTATCTGAAACTGTAAAAAAAAAATGCTTTAATAAAATTGAGAATGGAAATGGGGAATGTTTAAACATGTTAAATTATTATTTTATAAGTTTATGAGCATGATAAGTGTGGTTGTTCAAAAAGAATCTGCCTGTGCCACTTTAAGCACCCATTAATCTCTCTCAAGTCATGTGCTTACAAGCAGACTCCATAAGTTATAAGTAAAATTTAAAAAAAGTAGTTAATTGTGTACACTTGTTTCATGTTCATGTTTCAACAATGTTCAAAGGTCAACATTTGACAAGAAGAAAATCTTTTTTCTCTTTTTTTTCCCCTGTGATATAGACTCTTTGAGTTAAGATTCGTAAAGCAACCCCTATTCAATCAACCCATATTTTGTTTATGTTTTATTACATAATGTGATTGATATTTTCATCAGAACTAACATAGTACTTATAAACATGTCAAGAAATATTGCTATTGTATAACAAACATAACAAATAATAAAAATAACTATAGGACATGCTTTGACATGCATAAAACAATTCAACAAGATCTAAATAAAATCATGCAAAAGTGGCATAAATAGATACAATATCATAACCATCAGTCCTCCACTATGCTAGATACAATGCAGGCCATTTGAATGCAGTTCAGCAGTACATTTTGAATCTCAAAAATGATTTAGCATAAATCAAGATCGACCAATTAAGGTTTTAAATTTGTTTTTGAAAATAAATTAATGTTATCATGAACATAATTACATTATTTTTTACAAATAAAGAACTTTTTACCTTCTGTTCTCATGAGTATTGTTGTTTTTAAAATAGGATTTGATATGCGAAGATTTTTCTACATTATTACAGACCATGATCTAAGACAAATGTAGAGGGGGTCCAGGGGGCAACCCCCTCCCATTCACTCTTCTGGGAAAATTTTTGTAGATTATATAGGGAATCACTGAAGCATGACCAAAGCAGGCCCCCTCTTAGGTGGTCAGTTGACCCCACATATCAAAACATGTTGATCCAACACTGATGATTAATCATTTAGAACTGACAGTTGCATATTTGTATCATATATAAGCTGTGAAAAACTGTTATAAAACATCAATAATCAACTAAGACTCTAAGTACTAAAAACAGAATTCAACATTGTGAATTTACCTAGCCTCACACTGAAATCTTAGGTTTCTGGCTATTTGTCTAATATACACAATCACCAAAATGGAAACCACAAAACACAAAAATAATCCAAGTGCATACATCAAAGATGTGATTTCTAAAATAGAAAATTTAAATATCATGCTTAGTATTCATGCACTTTATATATAAAATGTATGGAAACACAATGGAACTTTTGATCTTTTTAAATTATATCCAAACAAAAAAAATCATACAGTAACCTATCAACTATCATGCACATTAGTTTCAGTTAAAACTAAATACATTTATCAGTTCTATGCCAAAGAAGCATGCCAAGACCTGTATATATTTGTAAGAAAATGATTATAAGGATTTACAAGCCAACAGAAAACAAGAAGGCATTTGGCTTACCAATTTACGGTTAAGAAAGTTTCAAAAATTCAGTTCTGTGATGATTCCTCATTAGAATTCTCTTGATTATCAAAGGTAGATAAGGTCTCTCGTAATTGCTCTAGAAATTGAATGTGTTTGGCCTTATTTTTGGATTTAACTTCAGATTTGTACAGGTAGTTGTGAAAGTCTTGTTGAAGTGGATCTGTAATCAACTGCAACAAGAGAATTATTTCTTTCTTCAACTCATCAACAGTCATACTCTGTATACTTGATAACTTAATTTTTTCCTCTGGAGTGATAGCTACTGGATGACGCATTAGTGG
Source organism: Mytilus edulis (assembly GCF_963676685.1). Taxonomy (NCBI): domain Eukaryota; kingdom Metazoa; phylum Mollusca; class Bivalvia; order Mytilida; family Mytilidae; genus Mytilus; species Mytilus edulis. The sequence continues at coordinate 16,404,080 of NC_092346.1, forward strand.
TATGTCAATTTCTTCCCCCAATATCTCAGTGCGGGTAAAATAAAGTCTCCTTTTTGACGATTCCTCCAAAAAGTCAACCAAACCATCATCCAATGCCATTCCTGAAAGAGAAGTATGATCTCCTTTCTTTCCGAGGTAGTTTGATTTTCTTAAAACACATCTGTACCCAGTAATGGCCTCCTCAAGATCTAATTCTTTTATCTTTCCTTCTGTGGCATGTATGCCTAACAATGACAGCGATGAACGCTTTAATTTCTCAAGCATGTCGTTATTCCGGCAAACACTAAGCCAAATGGAATCTGTAGGAACTCCTTTAGGGATCCATGATTTGACTTGTCGATTTTTTTCTTCAAGAATAAAATCAAAATCTTCCCCTGTTGAATGATTGCCTGTTGTTGTGATAGATGTGTACGCATCATTTAAATGCATAACTGCTTCTGGCATCATTAAGTCCTGCAAGGTATCATAAACCTCTATTGATTGATATTTTGGATGACTACGTCCATTGAATAGTTCTTTTGTCATATATTTAGCACTTTTGATGAGGTCTGAATTGTTTCTACGAACCGCCATTCTAAAGTTGATAATTGCTTGGGAGAATCTAGTTACCTGTAGGAAGTAATATCTGTAATTTGGAAAATTTATTGAGCGGTAAAATGTTTGGCTGAATTTGAAGAATCCTTTTACATCTGGATGTGTACCTTTTTTGATACAATCTCGAACATATGGTAAAACAAGCTCTCTTAAGGAAGCCAAGTGGAACACCAGAAGTAAATTCCAGGTCTTGTGTGTATCTTTGCAGGCTTTAGCATACTGTTTTGCGGCTTCCGACACAAACCCCATTTTTTCACACAGGGATTCCAGAAAGGGAGTCCAATTTAGTTCAAAAAATGATTTCATTAAGTTCATTTCATAGTGGCCAGCACCAATTCGTAGGTAAAACCAATCAAATTCATGTATAAATGTACAGTGTTCTGTTCCAGGGTGATCAGCTTTCACATGGTTCAAAAATTCCTTTTGTGACAAGAATTGTTTATTGCAGTTGTTGTTGGTGCAGACAACTGCTTCATCTTTTAATTTTTTGCAAATGAGGTAAGGCAAACCATCACAACAAATAAAGGTCCAATGGCGAAGAGATCCACCATACCGTACAATGCCATTCTCGGTGCCAATCATTCTCAATACTCTTGCAACAGTTTCCAAGCTGTTAGGATTACAAAAGACTGGATCAGTAACAATGATCTCCTGTTTTCCTTTATGGTTACTGCTAACCTGGGCATAACGTAATTCTTCTTCTCTTACGACTGTGTTATTGTCTGAATCTTTTTCAAATACAAGCTTTTTCAACATGGTTTTCTGTTTTGGTGTGTAATCAGCAGTAGACTCCTTTTTACTTTCTTTTGCCTTTTTCAGTCCATCTCTCCTTTTACATTTTGTACATACAATTTTTCTGTCAGCATTCCATTCTCCACAAGGACACTGAATCATATGATCTTCCAAGGACTCTTTCGCAGCTGTGACATCAAAGTCATCAATAATTTCTCCATCCTCGTCCTTTTGTTCAAGCATAACAGTTTCGATAGCTGATTTGATAAAGAGGGCTAGTTGCTCAGAATGGTCTTTTTCAAATTTTGCAAATTGTGGAGAACTTTCAGTCAAAATATTGTCCACAACCAATTTCAGTTTTTCACTATCCTGCTCCTCATTTGAGCTACAAGTACTTTTACTTGACGATACATTATTCACCTTTAACAGTTGAACTGGTTTTAATTCTGGATTTTCTTGCAAGTTGCCATTAGGATCCATACAACAATATGCTTTATTTGTTATAATGGATATAGCCGCCTTATTTCCAGGTTTTATGGCATGCTTCCTTCCTATAACTTGCTCGTTGTCGAAAACATTTAATACATCTCCTAATTCTATCTTAATTTCATCAGCATTCTGATCTCTTAACCACTCAGTTACAGTTTTATAATGAGCAGCAGGGTTAGCATTTCCTAATATATCAACTAGTGTCTTGCTGCCAGAAAGGGAATATGCAGAAATGTTCATTAAAAATGATAGTGGGGAAATAATCACAGGATTATTTACCATGTATATTTGTTCTACTGCTCGTGTTATTGTTAGAATGGTTTGCTTACTATCCCTTAAAAAAGACAGTTCTGAACATAAATTTCCAGTTCCGAGCAAAAACGACAGCACTGTTTTGTTTCTTTGTTCTAACCAATCAATACATTGGAAATCAGCCATTGACTTCAAGTCTTTGTAAAGTAATTGAAATGCTTGACCATCTTTATAAATTTCATTACTGATTCTTTTTCCTATGATAAAGGACATTAAATGTAAATCATCTTCATTCATCTTGTTCAACATCTCATGAAGAAACTCAGTTTTCCCATCATTTGAAAGATTTTCAAAATGTTTAAGAAGTGCATCAATCATTACAGAATTAGAGCAGGCTTCGTTGAAATTTTCATTTGGGTGGTAAAATGATGCAGGATGTTTTTCCTCAACCTTTATCTTTTTTCCTTTATGTGGTGTGTCATCTAGTAATCTACGCTTATGTGGTCTTCCTTTTGGATTAAATTTACACGCAAGGCAAGTGTCATTGTTTTCATGGGTAAACAAAACTGGTGGTTTTAAATCTTTTAAAAAAGATTTGTCTACTGTCTGCTCTCCAGAGCGGAGTTTATATAACTCACGTCCATCTCTTCTACAAATATATGTTGGGTATTCATTTTCATTTTCTGTTTGAACATCAATCCCAAACAGCTTAAAAATGTCAGTGTGAAACCTTTCTTTAGTGTACGGATTTCGTTTGTCATACTTGATGGTTACTGTACATAATCTGCATATTGCCTGCAATCTTAACCGATGATGTGAGAGACTGGGGTTATTTTCATTACTCCAAGCAACACTGGTCTCATTCTGTTGACGGTTTCTTTTTTGCAGAGTGGTATTATTGGGAGAACCTAAAACAATTATTTTTGGAAATGCATAGATATAGATTTAAATTGAACATTGTTGAAGAAGGAATAATTAGACAAATGCACTTAAAATACATGAATTTTTAAGGCTTTTGTCTATCACAAGCTACTTTGGTTATAAAGGATAAGCTTGATAAGGCATATATTGAACTACACATATGATATATAATTAATAAAGCACAGTACTATTTTCGATTTTTTTGTAGAACAAATGAAAAATATAGAACTTACCATGGTCTTGGTTATCCATAGCTCATATCAATATATAATAAAACTCTATATTTATTCAACCATGTGTCAACAATGAAAAGGAATCCTGAATTATCTGACTGTAGCAACGAATAAACTTGTACCTACAATATCATTTAAATTATTATAACATGTATGAGAATCTTCATGTCTCCTGACATAGAATATATTACCAATACCAATTAAAATCACTAAACTTCATTATATGACATAAACTATTATATATGCAAATCACAAATGAATCACTTAAGAATTATCATAAAAAAGCATGTTCAAGCAATAAGAAACTGATATCATTGTTTTGAGTGATTAATTAAGTTGTTAACTCTCATTTTTGTAAGGGATGACATCTATCTCTTATATGACTAGCAAACACCAAGGGGTTTCATCAGAATATTCCAGTCTTTATGACTACTTACGAAGAATATTTAACATCATGAACATTGTATAAATTATAGGATGGAAAATGAAAGACATTTTGAATAACGTTTATAAAATAGTTTTAAAATCACTCAAACGAGTGATCTTAAAATAATTGAAATACAAAATAAAAAATTAAATCTGTTTTCAGACATCTTATTTTTCCAGTGATTCGTTAAGTTGTTATCTGTCATTTTTTAAGTGATGACATCTATTTCTTATATGACTAGCAAACACCAAGGGGTTTAATCAGAATATTCCAGTCTTCATGACTACTTACAAAGATTATTTAATATTTTATAAATTATAGGATGGAAAATGAAAGACAGTTTGAATAAAGTTGATAAAATAAATTTAAAATCACTCGAACGGGTTTGAATAAAGTTGATAAAATAAATTTAAAATCACTCGAACGGGTGATCTTAAAATAACTGAAATACAAAATAAGGAATTAAATCTGTTTTCAGACAACTTTTTTTTCCAGTGATTCGTTAAGTTGTTATCTGTCATTTTTTAAGTGATGACATCTATTTCTTATATGACTAGCAAACACCAAGGGGTTTAATCAGAATATTCCAGTCTTCATGACTACTTACGAAGATTATTTAATATTGTATAAATTATAGGATGGAAAATGAAAGACAGTTTGAATAAAGTTTATAAAATAAATTTTAGATCACTTGAACGGGTGATCTTAAAATAATTTCAATTATAATAAAGCCTTAAATCTTTTTTAACATGACTGATTAATGTTCTTTCTGCTTTAAATAATCAGAATAATGGTAATAAAAAAATCACCATTTGAAGTAAACTGTGTAATGGAAGTTCACCTTATGACATACACTATATGCAATTCAGTGAAGAAATATCATCAAAAGGCATGTTCAAGCAAAAAGAAACTGATATCATTGTTTTAAGTGATTCTGTTAATTGTTATCTCTCATTTTTGGAAGTGATGACATCTATTTCTTATATGACTAGCAAACACCAAGGAGTTTAATCAGAATATTCCAGTCTTCATGACTACTTACGAATATTTAACATTGCATAAATTATAGATTGGAAAATGAAAGACAGTTTGAATAAAGTTGATAAAATAAATTTAAAATCACTCAAACGGGATTGAATAAAGTTGATAAAATAAATTTAAAATCACTCGAATGGGTGATCTTAAAATAATTGAAATACAAAATAAGGAATTAAATCTGTTTTCAGACAACTTTTTTTTCCAGTGATTCGTTAAGTTGTTATCTGTCATTTTTTAAGTGATGACATCTATTTCTTATATGACTAGCAAACACCAAGGGGTTTAATCAGAATATTCCAGTCTTCATGACTACTTACGAAGAGTATTTAATATTGTATAAATTAAGGATGGAAAATGAAAGACAGTTTGAATAAAGTTGATAAAATAAATTTAAAATCACTCAAACGAGTGATCTTAAAATAATTGAAATACAAAATAAAGAATTAAATCTGTTTTCACACAACTTTTTTTTCCAGTGATTCGTTAAGTTGTTATCTGTCATTTTTGTAAGTGATGACATCTATTTCTTTTATGACTAGCAAACACCAAGGGGTTTAATCAGAATATTCCAGTCTTCATGACTACTTTTGAAGAAGATTTAACATTATATAAATTATAGGATGGAAAATGAAAGACAGTTTGAATAAAGTTTATAAAATAAATTTTAGATCACTTGAACGGGTGATCTTAAAATAATTTCAATTATAATAAAGCCTTAAATCTTTTTTAACATGACTGATTAATGTTCTTTCTGCTTTAAATAATCAGAATAATGGTAATTAAAAAATCACCATTTGATGTAAACTGTGTAATGGAAGTTCACCTTATGACATACACTATATGCAATTCAGTGAAGAAATATCATCAAAAGGCATGTTCAAGCAAAAAGAAACTGATATCATTGTTTTAAGTGATTCTGTTAATTGTTATCTCTCATTTTTGAAAGTGATGACATCTATTTCTTATATGACTAGCAAACACCAAGGGGTTTAATCAGAATATTCCAGTCTTCATGACTACTTACGAAGATTATTTAATATTGTATAAATTATAGGATGGAAAATGAAAGACAGTTTGAATAAAGTTTATAAAATAAATTTTAGATCACTTGAACGGGTGATCTTAAAATAATTTCAATTATAATAAAGCCTTAAATCTTTTTTAACATGACTGATTAATGTTCTTTCTGCTTTAAATAATCAGAATAATGGTAATTAAAAAATCAACATTTGATGTAAACTGTGTAATGGAAGTTCACCGTATGACATACATTATATGCAATTCAGTGAAGAAATATCATCAAAAGGCATGTTCAAGCAAAAAGAAACTGATATCATTGTTTTAAGTGATTCTGTTAATTGTTATCTCTCATTTTTGGAAGTGATGACATCTATTTCTTATATGACTAGCAAAAACCAAGGAGTTTAATCAGAATATTCCAGTCTTCATGACTACTTACGAATATTTAACATTGCATAAATTATAGATTGGAAAATGAAAGACAGTTTGAATAAAGTTGATAAAATAAATTTAAAATCACTCAAACGGGTTTGAATAAAGTTGATAAAATAAATTTAAAATCACTTGAACGGGTGATCTTAAAATAATTGAAATACAAAATAAGGAATTAAATCTGTTTTCAGACAACTTTTTTTTCCAGTGATTCGTTAAGTTGTTATCTGTCATTTTTTAAGTGATGACATCTATTTCTTATATGACTAGCAAACACCAAGGGGTTTAATCAGAATATTCCAGTCTTCATGACTACTTACGAAGAGTATTTAATATTGTATAAATTATAGGATGGAAAATGAAAGACAGTTTGAATAAAGTTTATAAAAGAAATTTTAGATCACTTGAACAGGTGATTTTAAAATAATTTCAATTATAATAAAGCCTTAAATCTTTTTTAACATGACTGATTAATGTTCTTTCTGCTTTAAATAATCAGAATAATGGTAATTAAAAAATCACCATTTGATGTAAACTGTGTAATGGAAGTTCACCGTATGACATACATTATATGCAATTCAGTGAAGAAATATCATCAAAAGGCATGTTCAAGCAAAAAGAAACTGATATCATTGTTTTAAGTGATTCTGTTAATTGTTATCTCTCATTTTTGGAAGTGATGACATCTATTTCTTATATGACTAGCAAACACCAAGGAGTTTAATCAGAATATTCCAGTCTTCATGACTACTTACGAATATTTAACATTGCATAAATTATAGATTGGAAAATGAAAGACAGTTTGAATAAAGTTGATAAAATAAATTTAAAATCACTCAAACGGGTTTGAATAAAGTTGATAAAATAAATTTAAAATCACTCGAACGGGTGATCTTAAAATAATTGAAATACAAAATAAGGAATTAAATCTGTTTTCAGACAACTTTTTTTTCCAGTGATTCGTTAAGTTGTTATCTGTCATTTTTTAAGTGATGACATCTATTTCTTATATGACTAGCAAACACCAAGGGGTTTAATCAGAATATTCCAGTCTTCATGACTACTTACGAAGAGTATTTAATATTGTATAAATTATAGGATGGAAAATGAAAGACAGTTTGAATAAAGTTTATAAAAGAAATTTTAGATCACTTGAACGGGTGATTTTAAAATAATTTCAATTATAATAAAGCCTTAAATCTTTTTTAACATGACTGATTAATGTTCTTTCTGCTTTAAATAATCAGAATAATGGTAATAAAAAAATCACCATTTGAAGTAAACTGTGCAATGGAAGTTCACCTTATGACATACACTATATGCAATTCAGTGAAGAAATATCATCAAAAGGCATGTTCAAGCAAAAAGAAACTGATATCATTGTTTTAAGTGATTCTGTTAATTGTTATCTCTCATTTTTGGAAGTGATGACATCTATCTCTTATATGACTAGCAAACACCAAGGGATTTAATCAGAATATTCCAGTCTTCATGACTACTTACGAAGATTATTTAACATTGTATAAATTAAGGATGGAAAATGAAAGACAGTTTGAATAAAGTTGATAAAATAAATTTAAAATCACTCAAACGAGTGATCTTAAAATAATTGAAATACAAAATAAAGAATTAAATCTGTTTTCACACAACTTTTTTTTCCAGTGATGCGTTAAGTTGTTATCTGTCATTTTTGAAAGTGATGACATCTATTTCTTTTATGACTAGCAAACACCAAGGGGTTTAATCAGAATATTCCAGTCTTCATGACTACTTTTGAAGAAGATTTAACATTATATAAATTATAGGATGGAAAATGAAACTGTTTGAATAAAGTTTATAAAATAAATTTAAAATCACTCAAACGAGTGATCTTAAAATAATTGAAATACAAAATAAAGAATTAAATCTGTTTTCACACAACTTTTTTTCCAGTGATTCGTTAAGATGTTATCTATCATTTTGTAAGTGTAACATCTATTTCTTATATGACTAGCAAACACCAAGGGGTTTAATCAGAATATTCCAGTCTTCATGACTACTTAGGCCTAAATTAAAATATTGTTTGTTTGCCCTTTTCCGACCCTATGTTTTGAAACAGGGTATGTAGGTAGGTAAAATATTTTATTTTTTTCCCCAAAAAAAATAACTTGGCTCGGTATATTTTTTTTCATGGGTAGGCAGGTAGGTATAATATTTTATTTTATAGATACAAAATCTGCATAATGTCATTTTTGTCTGTTTTGCTTTTGCTAATAAGTTTCTGGGACTACGTTTTGAAAAAAAATATCATGTAGAATGTGAAGTTAATTCATATGCACTACTATTTTGTTTTCAAATATCAAAATATAGAGCTGTGCCGCATATTTTCAACGTTTATATATGCCTGGAACTTTGAAGAGTTTTAAATTGCACTAATATTCTGTACTACGTACCTTGTACGCTTACCTCTACCTAAAGGTTTTCTGTAAGAGATAACTTTGTCCTGGTAAAATATGTCCGGGCAGATATACATTGCTAGTAGAAAAAGGTCCCTAGTGTTTAAATTTCCGTGTGTGCCTATGTTTCCAATAAAAATGCTACAAGACTTAAACTCAATTGTCACGCATTTTACATCGCATTTATAAATGATCTGTATGGAAAACTTGGGCGATTTTACTGCCAAATATTCTCCACTTTACAGGCTTTTGTCACCTTTGGTTCATGTCAGATATAAATAATATAGCAATGCTGGTCGAAGGCATTGTTAACATAATCATCCTGATCTACGGATCACAAAAGGCCATCCCTACATAGAATACAACGTCCGTTTACACAAAATAGTTTGTACACACGATGATAATTTTGTATTAAACGAACTTTTTTGTAAATGAACCCTGCTCTTCAGGTATAAAGATACAGAGTTAACGTACGTCATATCATGATTTCAAAGCGTTCAACATCGATTTCAAACAAATGCTTTGAAACTCTAAATGCAAGTGTGCATGTCAAACGCTCACGTGATACCAAACGGACTAGACCTTATACACTAAAGATAAAACCCGAGGATTCCAGTAAAAAAGTTTTGAGCGGGAAATACAAATATAAGATTTTTTGTAGGAACGAAAAAATAAAATAAAATAAAATCTTTCTGGTAAATACAAATAAAAGATTTTCAGGCGGAACGAATTTATAGGGTCGGTCGGTAAAGGGCAAACAAACAATATTTTAATTTAAGCCTTACGAAGATTATTTAATATTTTATAAATTATAGGATGGAAAATGAAAGACAGTTTGAATAAAGTTGATAAAATAAATTCAAAATCACTCGAACAGGTGATCTTAAAATAATTTCAATTATAATAAAGCCTTAAATCTGTTTTAACATGACTGATTAATGTGCTTTCTGCTTTAAATAATCAGAATAATGGTAATAAAAAAATCACCATTTGAAGTAAACTGTGCAATGGAAGTTCACCTTATGACATACACTATATGCAATTCAGTGAAGAAATATCATCAAAAGGCATGTTCAAGCAAAAAGAAACTGATATCATTGTTTTAAGTGATTTTGTTAATTGTTATCTCTCATTTTTGGAAGTGATGACATCTATTTCTTATATGACTAGCAAACACCAAGGGGTTTAATCAGAATATTCCAGTCTTCATGACTACTTACGAAGATTATTTAATAGTTTATAAATTATAGGATGGAAAATGAAAGACAGTTTGAATAAAGTTGATAAAATAAATTCAAAATCACTCGAACGGGTGATCTTAAAATAATTTCAATTATAATAAAGCCTTAAATCTGTTTTAACATGACTGATTAATGTGCTTTCTGCTTTAAATAATCAGAATAATGGTAATAAAAAAATCACCATTTGATGTAAACTGTGATGTAATAGAAGTTTACTACTTAAACAGTGTTAAAATGTTCATTATAGTCAGTAGTGTCTTATAATCACCTAAACTGGTGATAATGGAAGTAACTTTTCTTTATAAATCAATCACGACTATAATTTTTTCGGCCCTTGACAATTACAATTAAATAAAGAATTTTATTATTATTATTATTATTATAATCAAAATCAACTTCAGGTTTAAGACATCAATTGAATGAATCCTACACACTTTGTTCAAAGTTTTTTTTTAAATCGCTCAAACGGGTGATCTCAAATTCTAAAACTACACTTTAATTTCCAAGATGTTTCAAGGTTTTACAGAGTATTAACTTAAAAGTCGTCTTTTACATGTTTAAGAAATAATATTAGAGGCTTCCATCAAAACTATTAAATAAGATGCATTGTAAATTCTAAAATAACACAGGAACAATAATTTATCAAAACAAAACATATGCTCAATGCTCAATTTATTTGTTGTAATAATTTCTTTGAATCATTAAGTTCTAAATCCCCTTGACAAATAAATGTTATTTTCTCTCAAAGAATTAAAAATAAATAAATTCACCCAAACCCCCTTTATGCCAGATCAAGAAGCCGTTCGTGCATTTGAAACACCATGCACACGCTTCCTAATAAATAAGGTTATAAGGATTATTTCCTCATAATTATCATTAAATTTAAGCCATGTTATTCAGTTAGTAGGATATTCAATTTTAATGTAAACATGGTAAAATCACGTCTTTTTTTATTTTCAATGTTACGACAAGTTTCGATTTATATTCATGGGACTTTATATTCAATATCGACCTGATGCACAAGACAGGATGAGTTATCTGTCCGTTTACAAATGAAATGTAAAAATAAAATAATAATCACTATTTTAAGTGATCGAAAGAAAAAATGGGGGTGCTGTAAAACGGGTCAGCGCACTGACAAGACGATCAAGCGCACTCACAAACTGAAAAGAATAAACAACCTCGATAATATCGAAACAACAATAAAATATACGAAACTTTCCTAAAAACCGGATAAGGCATGAAAAAAAATGTTAAAGTGTTGACATTTTCTCAATTTTTATGCAAAAACTCACCAATTTTTCTTTCCTGCGACTTTTCCTGGATGCTGAATCAAATGCACGTGGTTTTATGTTATGAAATGTAATCTCGCGATGTAACGTACGTTCACGTTTTTGTTGTAGAAGCGGGAAATTCAAAAGTATTGAATATTTTTCTCAACTATATACGCATCATGAAAAATCACGCATATACGTGATTTTGAAATCACTTGTTTAAGTAGCACCCCTGACTGTCGAATAGTAATTTATGTTGACGTGCAGCTTCTGTACTTTTATTTCAACGTAATATCTCTGTATCTGATTACCATCGCCAGTAAACCGGCATTTGGTTCTGTAATTATTTATTTCCCGTTAAAATGAATTATTGATAATGGATATTTCCAACATTATCAGTTCGCAAAGTAAATCAAAATTAAAATAGTTTGAATTCTTCACCTTGCTCAGTTAATATTATTAAAGAAGCATTCACAGATCACACATGAATACCTAAACACCCCACAATTTGTATGTAGTTCTCTTTCAAATAAAATGAAGATTTGAGGCATTTTCAAATGTTTTGCTACAAACCTGGCTGCTATTCGAAAACAAAACATTTATTTTGGATGGATGGAGGATTTGTTTGGTTTAACGGCAAATACATGAAGTAGGCTTTCTTTTAGCTATATATAGAGAGCAAGTTACAAAATGTATGTGATTATTCCATTCAAATGTTAAAAGGACAGGACAAGACCTTGGCAGAATGACAATTTGATTGCTTGATACTTTGAATTTCCATGGAGTATTGTGGGAATACTTTGGGCTTGTGAAATAAAGACGGTCGCACAATTAACCATGGTAAAGGTGACTAGAGAGTATTTAATTTTTATCATTATTGATTGGGTGTAATAAAATTGAGAATGGAAATGTGGAATGTGTCAAAGAGACAACAACCCGACCAAAGAGCAGAAAACAGCCGAAGGCCACCAATGGGTCTTCAGTACAGCGAGAAAATCCTGAATCCAGAGGTGTGCTTCAGCTGGCCTCTAAACAATAATGTGTACTACAGTACACACAGAGAGGATGTAATGTCATACTCCCTACACTGTAAAAACTTGGTGTCACACCAAGAAATTCCAGCAACTCTCTCCAAATCTTGGGAGGAAACTTGGACTAATTCCTCCCTAAAACTCCTTAATTGTTTATTACCTTGGTGTGGTTTCTCCCAACAACATGATTTTTATTGCTATGATTACCTTTGAAGTGTGCCATTAGTAGATGACTACAATAAACATTTCTTGTGTTTCCTGTCATTAAATGACAGTCACAAAAATGATGAAAAGTGTGAGATTTGTTAAATTTAATCAGAGACATATTATAATCTGATTTTATTAAAGAATCCTGTACAACTTTATTTATTATAATTATATTCAGCATTTGTTCTGACAGTGTTGGTTTTTCATACCTAAGAAACATACAAAAACAAACAAAACATCACCTGTAAGTGGAGTATTATTAATAGAAAATAAAGACATATATATTTTAATTGAATTTATTCAATCGTTTTTTCTAAATTTAAATGATAAGAAATAAAGGAAGATTATATAAATATAATATATATATGTAATTTATCTACATTATTTTATTTTATTCATTATTTTTTTTTTGTATCATTACTATTATTTTTTAAACCATGTATATGGACCATAATTTGCTATTGGGCTCCGTTTCCTATAACTATAGAAAAGTGATAAAATGTGAATTACTGTAAGAAAAGTTGCAACTACATCTAAAGATGCCATTATTTTTATCAACATACAAGTGTATGCTACTCTTCCCTAGAAAAAAAAATAAAATATACGAATATCAAAGATTCTACAACCGTATTTTTGTGTCGTTTCTCGCGACCAATAAGAATAGTGAGAAGAAAATGCCCAGAACTATAAGTATTTATGTAGCAGATGTAAGAACAGTGGCGTGATTTTTGTGTCGGATTTCGTAACGCAATTTTTAGATGATGTAATCTGCTTTGTTGTAATAGCATTCTTAAAAACAATATGCAAATATGAACTCTTGCGAGATGTTCAAACAGATAAATCCAAGATGATTTACATTCTTGTTTTGATCTTCGTAATAATTAAGTAAGAAAATTACTTTATCGTTATGCGTTACATTTCACAGGAAACAGAAGTCCAGTTATATATTAAAATTGTTTTTGTCCTAAAGTTCTAATCATTTCCAGTCATACGTGAAACATGTGACTAACATGTGATAACGCCATTACGGCCGGATGTACGAAATACTAGGTCTAAACATTGTTTTTGTTTCCAACGGGATGTTAGCAAACATAATCTGTAGACTTGTTTCGTCTTGTTTAAAAGAGGAAAATACAATTGTCAAAGAGATTGCGCCGGTGGTCTGTTATTTTTCCTATGTGCATAATGTTAAATACGATCCTGTGTGAAAATAAATGCACAATGACTTGACAAAATCGACTTCATATTTGACAGACGTTAGAACACACTTTGTTTCCCGATATTTTACCGTAAATATGAAACAAAAACAATAAATATGATACAAACAACGGAGGTAACAAGATATATTTCGAACCATAATGTTACAATTTTCGGCCAGGGGGCCTCAATCGGCGGCTCCCATTAAACCCCTGCCTCGTCTGTTCCCAAGGCCTAGTTACAGCCCTGTGAATTGTTTATTTAGAGCTAATTTCCTAATGCATGTAGAGCAAGACTTTCAGGTTAGCTTACTTACTTGCTTTGTTTGTATATTGTACAATTTTATTGGGATAACGTCCAATTAAATGTAAATATAATATATACAGGTTTAACTATGCCTATATATATTGTTTGAAGATGTCAAAGCTTGAGTTAAAAGTTTATACAAACAAAGCAAGCAAGCCACCAAAGTTTTACTCTACAAGAATTAGGAAATTAGCTCTTAGTAAATTTTAATAGCTATGATTTTAATTGAATTAAGTGATTACGACCAGCCTTACTTTGGTTCACGATCATCAGACAATTGTTGAATAAACAAACCAATTACAAATGTATCTATAGACTAATGATCATTATGGTAATTACATTATTATGTGTTCCAGTGGATTGTGAATATCTATTTATCTCTTCTATGTGTCGGAATTGAATATAAACTTTTCCCAATTGTATTCTGAGTTATCATGGAAAATAACTTCATATTCATATAGAGTGGGGTGCTCATTTTCGCCATATCTTTCCATGTTTTCTTCAGTTTATGTTCAGGTCTTTATGTTTTTGAAGTATACTGATATTTCTATATGAAGATAACTTCAAATGCAAAATATTCTTAGCTTGAAAGCGTGTTTGTTTTGAGTAAAATCATCTGCAGAGTTGGATTAAAGGGTGTTTGAAATTTCCTAACATTTTGTCGATGGGAGACACATATTCGCCGTTTTGACATATCTATTTAAAACCAAATAACTGCAGCTTTTAACTTTATTTATCAAATAAATTTCATTATAGACGAATAGCAGACATTTGAAAGATGTAAAAAACTGAAATTTAGGGCAATCAGTCAAACAATTATTTAGGAATGCTTCTTTGAAATCGTTTTTGTCATTCAGGAAATTGGCTGAAAATCGTTGTCCATTTTTCGGTCCTTTGCCGTAGGTGCCGAAGTTTAGTCACATTTTCTAAAATAATCATATTTGTTATAAAAATATGATTTAACAGCATATTTCTTCCATTTCAACCATCCTTTGAAGTTTTTACACCTCAAAATCATAAAACGGCGAAATTGTGTCCACGGCGAATATGAGCGCCCCACTCTACTAATATCGATGCTGCTTAACAAATTGTACAAATCATACTGATTACTCATTTTTGTATCGATTTAAAGTAATTCATCTGAATGTTTCTCTAAACATGCTAAAGGTAATATTAGGCATCCTTCACTTACCTGCTGTCACTATTCATCGATACTTTTTACAAATTCCATTTATACTGATTCAGATATGTCACAAAATCCGCCGAAGTTAATTATTCATTATTATTTTATTATAGGGCCGGATCAACTAAGGGTGGATAATAATAACTTGTACAAGTAGTACCCCTGACTGAATGTGTCAAGTTTGCAGCATTCTAGACACTTCAGCACCGAGACAAATCGTCACCAGCATGGTGACAGACATTATGTTCTCAACAACTTTGCTTTATATTTTAAAAATCACATTTTTCTAATACTGGATGTTGACTTGACAATGGTAAAACATGGACCAGAGACGGATATGTTAAATCTGTGTACGTTTTCAAAGCACGATTGCTTTTAAGAAGTTCTTCACAGTTATTTCTTCAGGAAAATACTCTAAATGAATGTAAGATAAAGGTATCAGTGATAATTTTAGCATTTTGGAAAATTTGTATGCATAATTAAACCTCACAGCTGTAAAACTGTCAGACAACTTCTTATGGGAGTTATTGCCCTTACACATGGAAATGACAAATGTTACCATTTTTTTTCCATTTTTATACGACTGCAAAAAAATTTTTGTGGTCGTATATTGGTATGAAGTCGGCGTCGTTGTCGTTGTCGTCAGAAGACACATTGGTTTTCGCACTCTAACTTTAATTTAAGTGAATAGATCTCTATGAAATTTTACCATAAGGTTCAATACCACAACAGAAAGGTTAAGATTGATTTTAGGGATAATGGTACCAACAGTTAAGGAATAAGGGGTCAAAAAGGGGACAAAAAAAACCTTCCAGACATAACTTGTGTGTTAGTGTATGGATCTCTCTGACATTGTACCACAAGGTTCCATATCACAAAGGGAATGCTGGGATTGATTATGGGGGTAATTGCCTTAAAATTTTAGGAATTAGGGGCCAAAAAAGGGGCAAAAAACAAGCATTTTTCTAGTTTCATGACAATAACTTGTGTGTAAGTGTATGGAATTTTCTGAAATTGTACTACAAGGGTCCATATTACAAAGGGAAAGCTGGAATTGAGTTTGGGGGTAATTGCCCAAAACGTTTAGGAATTTGGGGCCAAAAAGGGGCCTAAAAACAAGCATTTTTCTACTTTCAAGACAATAACTTGTGTGTAAGTGTATTGATCTTTCTGAAATTATACTACAAGGTTCCATATCACAAAGGGAAAGCTTGGTTTGAGGTTGGGGTAATTGCCCTGAACATTTAGGAATTTGGGGCCAAAAAGGGGCCTAAAAACAAGCATTTTTCTACTTTCAAGACAATAACTTGTGTTCAAGTGTATATATGGATCTCTCTGAAATTGTACTGCAATGTACCATACTATAAAGGGAAGGCTGGGATTGAGTTTGGGGGTAATGAATCATAAGGGCCACAGGTTCAAAAAATTTGGGGGAGGGATTTTTTTTTCCTTTTTTTTCCTTTTTTTTCTTTAAAATTTTCCATTTTAAATTGGTTATTTCTGATTTATATATAAAAGCAAATAATAATGATATGGTTTGAATAGGTAAATTAAAAATATCTTTAAGTTCTTAGACCACATTCATTCTGTGTCAGAAACCTATGCTGTGTCAAATATTTAACCACAATCCAAATTCAGTGCTGTATCAAGCTTGAATGTTGTGTCCATACTTGCCCCAACTGTTCAGGTTTCGACCTCTGTGGTCGTATCAAGCTGCACCCAGCGGAGCATTTTATTTACATTTATAAGTTTTCATTATTTACAGGCCCTCATTAAAATTCAAATATCTGTAATTGGGAGATATCTGTATTGTATTTTAAGCTTGGCCTTCGTGAAACGTAGATTTGACTGTCACAAATTGAGTTTACCTATATACTGAGCTAGCAACGAAATACAATACAGATATCTCCATTCTAATGCAACATATTAAAATAAATTCCATTTGATAAATATTTTGGCTTACTTCCCAAAGTTGGTTTCCGTCCTCTAACTTTAGTTTGCCTCAACCAAATGTTATAAAACTTCTACAAAAGGCTTATTACCACAAAACACAGATCAAGTTTAAATTTCAGTGGCGTCACTTAAACCGTTCTAGAGTTATGCCCCTTTACAAATGGAAAAATTGCTGAATTTTTCATTCCCGTTCTCTAGTTTAGGAGGGGCCTCAGTGGCCGAGTGGTCTAAGTAGTTACTACTGTAATCACTAGCCAGTCAACACTGAGGTTGTGAGTTCGAATCCCGCTTGTGCGGGTGCACTAGACTCCAATCTAAATTGACTAGGATTGTCAGTTTTCCTATCACAGGTCGGTGGTTTTCTCCTGGCACTCCGTCTCCCTCCACCAATAAAAATTGGCCCAAAAGCGGTGCTTAAAAGTGGCGTTAAAACACCAAAAATCAAATCAAATCTAGTTCAGGTTGCCTCAACCAAATGTTATGAAACTTATTCACAATGCTTATTACCATAAAACACAGATCAAGTTTGAGTTTTGGTAGTGTCACTTTTACTGTTCTAGAGTTATGCCCCTTTACAAATGGAAAAAATACTAGTTTTCCTTTCCATTCCCTAACTAAAGTTAGCCTCAACCAAATGTTATGAAACTTATACACAATGCTTAATACCACAAAATACAGACATGACAGATCAAGTTTGAATTTTGGTGGTGTCACTTTTACTGTTCTAGAGTTATGCCCCTTTACAAATGGAATAATTGCTGAATTTTTTGTTTCTGTTCTCTACCTTCAGTTTGCCTCAACGAAATGTTATAAAACTTATACACAATACATATAACCACAAAACTCAGATCAAGTACAAATTTGAGTAGCGTCACTTTTACTGTTCTTCAGTTATGTCCCTTTCAAGGTTACCGCTGGCGTTCTCCATTTTCGCATTTTGCAAAAAAATAAAAATTGTGGCCATTAAAATTCATCATTTGCGAAAGAATTTGGCGAAAGAAATATACATAATGATTTGATTTCATCCATCTTATTTATTTTTCGTTTTGGCGACGCACGTGTTTCAAGCATATTTTTACGTCTCAACTTTTTCATTTACGATGGTCCAGAAAAGAAAACTGTTGTTATGAAGAAATATATTCAACAGGTTGGGAACAACTCCTCAAATAAGTAACCCTTCAATGTAATAACTATCCCTTAAATCAGGGATCAATTTCAAGTGATAAAAAAAAAATGTTTTGTTGTAAAAACCACTTCTTAGTACAAAAGGGCACATATTCATATCATTTGAAGAAACTTTTCCCAAAGAACTATACAACTATCTGGTATTATATGGTCAAAACATGTCCAAGAATTTTGTAATATTCCTGGACTTATACATGTATCTTCTTTATTTTTAAAAATAAGTGGACCCCTCTTTAAGAAAAGTTGTTCCAAATATAATGAATTTTTCCCCTTTTAAGTTAAAAAAAAGCTAAATTTTTCTTTTTACTTTTCTACAACAGCAAAATGATCCCTTGTCTGAGGGACAGTCCCTTATTTAAGGGATATATCCCACATTTGGAGGGTTGTTCCAAAACCTGTTGAAAAGTAAGAAAAGTCTCTGCCTTTAGTCTTTATCCTTCAACTGGAAGGGAAATGTATATCCGATAAACTTTTGAAGATGAATCTTGTGTCCCAGAAGTCAAAATTATGATGTCTATATTGCTATTTTTATAGTATCTTTTAAAAAGTAAATGGGGGGGGGGGGGGGGGGGAGTTAGAAAGAAGGAACATTTTAAACGAAAAATATATTTATGTAAGTTGGTGAAAAAAATAATTGACTCGGGGAAAACCCTGCCCTTTATAACTTTATATGATATGCTAGCGGGGGCATCATCTGTGTCCCATAGACATATTCCCCATTTATTTGATTTTGCATATATATATATGTACAGGTACGACTCAAATAGACACCAAGTCTGACTTAATAATAGATTATAGAACAAGTTTCCAAATCGACAGCAGATTCTATGCACCTCTAAGCAGTGTCCAGTTCTTATATAAATAATTAGGATTTTTTTTTCAGAGTTTTGATACATCATATTGAAGCTGGAAGACATGACTTTCAAAATGACCTAAAAGAAATACTTTATGATTTGTTGTTGACTTCTAGAACAGTGGAAGAAATGAGGTTCACAACAATGCTGGAGAAGTTTTGCAGAATGTGTAACCTAAAGGGAAGGTAAATTCTTTAAAAAATATGGTGAAAATAAATTTTGACCATTACTATCATGACTATTGACAAGACTGTTTCTTTAACCACTTTGTGCTTAACCTTAACATACTGCAGAATGAGGACTGACTTTTCAGGGTTTTTTTTCACATTGCTGGACTATTGTGTTACAATACATGTACATACATGTAAAACCAGTAAGATCTTGTTTTTTTTAAATTGAGAATAGCAGTAAGATTCCTTACCAACATCTTGCTACAACAAGAATTGAAACAACATGAGCAAGCTTAATTAGTGGAATGAAAATGTTATTTCTTTATAATTTTGAAATTCAGACAGACATGATACAATGTATATGTAACACTTCCAAAAGTGTCAATCTCCCCAACAATGCCCAAACGTGTCCTCAAAATCCTAAATGATCCAAAGGTGTTCAATTATTATTATTTGCAAAGCGTGTCCACTTTAAAACACCAGAACATCTCAAAACTTTTAGCAATAATATGTCCTCAATAAAGGCAATAACTTTTATGGCAATTTAATTTTTGAAAACATGATTAAAGACGTCTGGTTTTGGTTGCAGGATTCTAAAACAGATCAAACAACATCTGCAGGAAATAAAGGTATTATGTTTGGTAAAGACGAATGCCCAAGACATGGAACATTATCCTGTCTATCCACAGTGAAAGATGATATCAATGACTTCTGCTTTCAAATAGACACCAGATAAGAATTAAAGAATGGCACAATAAAAATGCGTTTTGCTTGCAGTGGTTTTATTGTCGAGCCTGCGACTTTAGTTGCAGAAAGCTCGACTTAGGGATAGTGTTCCGGCGGCGGCTACGGCGGCGGCTACGGCGGCGGCGGTGTTAGCTCACTTCTTAAAAGCTATATATTTTAGAAGGTGGAAGACCTAGATGCTTCATACTTTGTATATAGATGCCTCATGTTACGAAGTTTCTGTCAGTCACATGTCCAATGTCCTTGACCTCATTTTTATGGTTCAGTGACTACTTGAAAAAAAAGTTAAAATTTTTTGTATTGTTGAATTCTCTCTTATTCTAAGTAATAGGATAACTATATTTGGAATGTGTGTACCTTGCAAGGTCCTCATGCCAGTCATACAGTTTTCACTTTTAGCCCAAATTGTACCTTGTCCTATAAACATTTAGGAAGATCAAAATCAGTGACAAGAAAAGCATCAACAAAAAACCTCACAAAAATATTTAGCCCTTGACATATTTAAAATCCATGAAATATTGTAACCACCTTAAATAACTGATTAAAACAAGATCGCAATCGATTGACTCGACCTAAATCATCAAATCCTGGTACCCTGTATATGAAAATGATGAAAGGTTAATTTTGAAAATGGTTCTTTTTGTAGTATAGGATTGGTCGAGGAAACCATGATCAAGGATGTACGTGTTGTGGCAGTTCCAGACTTAACTTTCAGAATTTCATCAAATGAAATGCCTGATGTAATACAGATAATGACAGTTGCAGAGGTACTTCTTCATATATAAATAAAGTAAAAAAAATTCAGGCTTGTGTGTCAACAATTAATTTTCATTTCCAATTGTAAAACATATAACTCAAAAACTGTGAAAGTACTTATATTTTCGTGGTACATGTGGTATGAGCAAAAGCTACAATACATGTTCATGGATTTTAGTTTTTTGAAAAAAATCAGTGGAGAAATTTTAAGCCATCTGATATAAACCTTCGATATAAATTCTTTAAATATTTGGCAAAAATAGTACACAGGAGAGCACTTACAAGACTAGACTTAAGAAATCTGCATACAGAACTATGTATCAGATATCAGAATGCAATTTTTAGCTCAACTGGCCCAAAGGGCCAAGTGAGCTTTTCTCATCACTTGGCGTCCATCATCATCGTCGTCCCTTAACTTTTACAAAAATCATATCCTCTGAAACTACTGGTCCAAATTAAAGCAAACTTTGCCTAAATCATCCTTAGGGTATCTAGTTATAAAAAAACTATTCGATGACCCCGCCCATTAACCAAGATGGCCACCATGGCTAAAAATAGAACATGGGTGTAAAATGCAGTTTTTGGCTTATATCTCTGAAACTAAAGCATTTAGAGCAAATCTGACAGGGGTGAATATGTTCATCAGGCCAAGATCTATCTGCCCTGAAATTTTCAGATGCATCAGACAATCCGTTGTTGGGTTGCTGCCTCTGAATTTGTAATTTTAAGGAAATTTTGCAGTTTTTTGTTATTATCTTGAATATTATAATAGATCAGTCAGGGGCATTACTTAAACAAGTAACAATTAAAATTACCTATACAAGTAATGTTGAAAACGAGGCTAATTTAAATATAACTTATACAAGTTATTTTTCTAAATATTATTTTTATAGGTGTTTAAGAATACAGATTTTACTAGCTTTAAATAATTTTCACAGTTATCTGGTTATTTTTCCCTTGATATATAAAAACTAATTCTTCAGAAACACTAATTAACTTTCCCACACACTTATCTTACATACCAACGCTTCTGGGTCAAAGATTGGTCTCTTGGGACTATTAAATTATCATTTTCCTCTAAAATCTTGAAGGTAGACTGATATAAATAGATTGATACTTGTGAATTAATTAAGACCTGAAGTTATTTATAATTTGTAACCTAATTCAATTATGTGCCTTTAATAGGTAAGTGTAATTTCTATTTTTTTTCAAAAATGTTAAAAATAACTTATTCAAGTAATATTTTTGACATTATTTTCAAAGTAACCCTTTATCTCTATACTCCTCTCAAATCTGATAAATTCTTTATTTTATCATATAAAATGGTGTTTAAAATCATGAAAACTACATTTAGTCTATGAAGACCGATTGGTTTTCGCACTCTTAACTTTAGTTTAAGTGAATGGATCTCTATGAAATTTTACCATAAGGTTCGATACCACAAAAGGAAAGTTGGGATTGATTTTGGGGATTATGGTACAAACAGTTAAGGAATTAGGGGCCAAAAATAAGCATTTTTGTAACTTCCTGACATAACTTGTGTGTTAGTGTATGGATCTCTCTGACATTGTACCACAAGGTTCCATATCACAAAGGGAATGTTTGGATTGATTTTGGGGGTAATTGCCTTAAAATTTTAGGAATTAGGGGCTAAAAAAGGGGCAAAAAACAAGCATTTTTCTAGTTTCATGACAATAACTTGTGTGTAAGTGTATGGAATTTTCTGAAATTGTACTACAAGGGTCCATATTACAAAGGGAAAGCTGGAATTGAGTTTTGGGGGTAATTGCCCAAAACGTTTAGGAAAAAGGGGCCAAAAATAAGCATTTTTCTAGTTTCCAGACAATAACTTGTGCAAGTGTATGTATCTCTCTGAAATTGTACTGCAAGGTTCCATATCACAAAGGGAATGTTTGGATTGATTTTGGGGTAATTGCCTCAAAATTGTAGGAATTAGGGGCAAAAAAAGGGGCAAAAAACAAGCATTTTTCTAGAGTCATGACAATAACTTGTGTGTAAGTGTATGGATCTTTATGAAATTGTACTACAAGGTTCCATATCACAAAGGGAAAGCTGGGTTTGAGTTTGGGGGTAATTACTTTAAATGTTTAGGAATATGGGGCCAAAAAGAGGCCAAAAAACAGGCATTTTTATACGACCGCAAAATTTGAAAAAATTTTCGTCGTATATTGCTATCACGTTGGCGTCGTCGTCTGCGTCGTCGTCGTCGTCTGAATACTTTTAGTTTTTGCACTCGAACTTTAGTAAAAGTGAATAGAAATCTATGAAATTTTAACACAAGGTTTATGACCACAAAAGAAAGGTTGGTATTGATTTTGGGAGTTTTGGTCCCAATATTTTAGGAATTAGGGGCCAAAAAAGGCCCAAATAAGCATTTTCTTGGTTTTCGCACTATAACTATAGTTTAAGTTAATATAAATCTATGAAATTTTGACACAAGGTTTATGACGACAAAAGAAATCTTGGGATTGATTTTGGGAGTGTTGGTTTCAACATTTTAGGAATTAGGGTCCAAAAAAGGGCCCAAATAAGCATTGTTCTTGGTTTTCGCACAATAACTTTAGTTTAAGTAAATAGAAATCAATGAAATTTAAACACAATGTTTTTTTCCACAAAAGGAAGGTTGGTATAGATTGTGGGAGTTTAGGTCCCAACAGTTTAGGAATAAGGGGCCAAAAAGGGACCCAAAAAAGCATTTTTCTTGGTTTTTGCACCATAACGTTAGTATAAGTAAATAGAAATCTATGAAATTTAAACACAATGTTTTTTTCCTCAAAAGGAAGGTTGGTATTGATTTTGGGAGTTTAGGTCCCAACAGTTTAGGAATTAGGGGCCAAAAAGGGACCCAAAAAGGTATTTTTCTTGGTTTTTGCACCATAACGTTAGTATAAGTAAATAGAAATCTATGAAATTTAAACACAAGGTCTATGACCATAAAAGGAAGGTTGGTATTGATTTTCGGAGTTTTGGTCCCAACAGTTTAGGAATAAGGGGCCCAAAGGGTCCAAAATTAAACTTTGTTTGATTTTATCAAAATTGAATAATTGGGGTTCTTTGATATGCTGAATCTAACTGTGTATGTAGATTCTTAACTTTTGGTCTCGTTTTCAAATTGGTCTACATTAAGGTCCAAAGGGTCAAAAATTAAACTTAGTTTGATTTTGACAAAAAATGAATCGGTTGGGTTCTTTGATATGCTGAATCTAAAAATGTACTTAGATTCTTGATTATTGGCCCAGTTTTCAAGTTGGTCCAAATCGGGGTCCAAAATTAAACTTTGTTTGATTTCATCACAAATTGAATAAATGGGGTTCTTTGATATGCCAAATCTAACTGTGTATGTAGATTCTTCATTTTTGGTCTTGTTTTCAAATTGGTCTACATTGGTCCAAATCAGGATCTAAAATTTTTATATTAAGTATTGTGCAATAGCAAGTCTTTTCAATTGCACAGTATTGCGCAATGGCAAGAAATATCTAATTACACAATATTGGGAAATAGCAATTTTTTTTTTAATTAGAGTTATCTTTCTTTGTCCAGAATAGTAAGCAAGAAATATCTAATTGCACAATGTTGTGCAATAGCAAGAATTTTTTTTAATTGGAGTTATCTTTCTTTGTCCAGAATCAACTTAAATCTTTGTTATATACAATATACAATGTATATTCACTTTTTACTACCAACTAATAAATTAAAATAATCTTTACCATTCAGTGATAACAAGCAGTTTTGTTTACATCTTAATATTTTATGATGTATTTAAATGAGTAGTTATTGTTGCAAACTCCATTAGAAATTTTAATTGAGATTAGTTTTGGAATAAGGGAAAGGGGGATGTGATTAAAAAAATTAGGTTCCATTTTCTCATTTGAAATTTCATAAATAAAAAGAAAATTTCTTCAAACATTTTTTGAGAGGATTAATATTCAACAGCATAGTGAATTGCTGTAAGAGAAAACAAAAATTTTAAGTTCATTAGAACACATTCATTCTGTGTCAGAAACCTATGCTGTGTCAACTATTTAATCACAATCCAAATTTAGAGCTGAATCCAGCTTGAATGTTGTGTCCATACTTGCCCCAACCGTTCAGGGTTCAACCTCTGCGGTCGTATAAAGCTACGCCCTGTGGAGCATCTGGTTCTAGTTTCCAGACAATAACTTGTGTTCAGGTGTATAGATCTCTATGAAATTGTACTGCAAGGTACCATACCACAAAGGGAAGGCTGGTATTGAGTTTGGGGGTGATGAATCATAAGGGGGTTCACAAAATTAGGGGGGGGGGATTTTTTTTCCCTTTTTTCTTCTTTAAAATTTTCCATTTTAAATTGGTTATTTATGATTTATATATAAAAGCAAATGATAATGATATGGTTTGAATAGGTAAATTAAAAATTTTTTTAGTTCTTAGAGCACATTCATTCTGTGTCAGAAACCTATGCTATGTCAAATATTTAATCACAATCCAAATTCAGTGCTGTATCAAGCTTGAATGTTGTGTCCATACTTGCCCCAACTGTTCAGGGTTCGACCTCTGCGGTCGTATCAAGCTGCACCCAGCGGAGCATTTTATTGTAGTCTTTTACAAAAATCTCCTCTGAAATTACTGTGCCAAATTAAACCAAACTTGGCCTAAATTATGCTTAGGGTATCTTCTTTAAAAAATGTATCCGATGACCACACCCATTGACCAAGATGGCTGCCATGGCTAGAAATAGAACCTTGTGGTCAAATGCAGATTTTGGCTTATATATCTGAAACTAAAGCATTTAGAGCAAATCTGAGAAGGAGTAAAATTGTTTATCAGGTACAAATCTTTCTGCCCTGAAATTTTCAAATGCATCAGACAACCTGTTGTTGGGTTGCTGCCCCTGAATTGTTAATTTTAAGGAAATTTTGCAGTTTTTTTATGCCCGTTTACGGGTCGTATTATGGTATACCGTTGACCGTCTGTCCGTCCGTCCTTCGTCAACATGTCGGACATTAACTCAAAAAAGCTTTAACCAATATGCATGAAACTTTGGTGAATTGTTTATATCTATTGACGTGAGCTCCCTTTCATTTTTTATAAATTTCAGAATTACCGTTTCCAAGTTTTGGGGTTTTATTCATATAACCAATTCCAAGTTCTTTGGCTACATTTATTCAGAAACCTATAATATGTCAAATATTTAATTACAATCCAAATTCAGACCTGTATCAAGCTTGAATATTGTGTCCATTTTTGCCCCAACTGTTCAGGGTTGGACCTCTGGGGGCGTATCCAGCTGCGCTCAGCGAAGCAGTTTATTGGTTATAACCTTGAATATTATAATAGAAAGAGATAAACTGTAAACAGCAAAGTAAGCTCTACAAATAAGTCACCATGATCAAAATTGTCAATTGACCACTTCAGGAGTTAATCTTCTACAAAAATTTTCTGCTCTGAAACTACTGGGCCAAGCTCATTATAGATAGAGATAACTGTAAGCAAGAATGTTCAGTAAAGTAAGTTCTACAAACAAGTCACTGACACAAAAACAGAGAGTTTTGTCATGAATTCTATTCTTGTCTTAAATAATGTAGAGTGTCCTTTGTTTAATATGCACTGCAACACATTGACCAAGGTGAGCAACACCGGCTCTTAAGAGCCTCTAGTTATTATTGCGATATTAAACCAGTCAAATTATTTGTATAAAGAAACCTTGCAATAATTTCTGAATGTACAGTAGTTATTAATTATGAATTAGTGGGTCCTATATGGTTTTCCTTGTTCTTAGGTTAAAGTTTCAACCAATGATTCATTAGTTGATCAAAAGATTCATGTTACTAGACAAAAACCAGAGGCTATTGATAAGGAGACACTTCAAACTATGGATCCATCAAAGATAAGAGGATTTAGCCAACATGTTGGACAGCTGATCATTGGACTAGGCAATTCTTGCTTCAAAAAAGAATGTCTTGGCCTTTTGCTCCATGAGACAAAGGTAATGTTAATATATAGCTAATTGATTAAAATGTTTCGATCAACTCTTAAATGATTAACACTTTCAGTCCAGTAAAATTAATGATCCCTTTTGATAGATAAATGATATTTTCTATAAAATTGCATTACTATCAGTACAAATCAGTTTAGTTATTTGGATGCCCTGTCCCGATGTCATGGTCTAGCGACTTTGTATTAATTGTCAATGCTGCTGTCCCTCAAATTGTCTTTTTCAGAATTTTCTGCTGACAGCAAGACATTTCTCTGTGTCAGCAGTTAATTATACCCCACACAACAAATAAGGACTTACTATGTAGATGTGCATATCGACAGGAAATTACGATTTTTTTTTGTAGGAGTTATATGCCCCTTTAACTTAGAATTTTGGCCAAAATATACTACTGCAACAGTTTGTCATCCCAACTTCTCTGAAACCACACAACAGAATTTCATGAAACTTTGTAGATAATAAGGACTTACTATGTACATGTGCATATCGACAGGAAATTACGAATTTTTTTTTGTAGGAGTTATGCCCCTTTTACTTAGAATTTTGGCCAAAATATACTACTGCAACAGTTTGTCATCCCAACTTCTCTGAAACCACACAACAGAATTTCATGAAACTTTGTAGATAATAAGGACTTACTATGTAGATGTGCATATCGACAGGAAATTACGATTTTTTTTTTTGTAGAAGTTATGCCCCTTTAACTTAAAATTTTGGCCAAAATATACTACTGCAACAGTTTGTCATCCCAACTTCTCTGAAACCACACATCAGAATTTCATGAAACTTTGTAGATAATAAGGACTTACTATGTAGATGTGCATATCGACAGGAAATTACGATTTTTTTTTTGTAGGAGTTATGCCCCTGTAACTTAGAACTTTGGCCAAAATATACTACTGCAACAGTTTGTCATCCAAACTTCTCTGAAACCACACAACAGAATTTCATGAAACTTTGTAGATAATAAGGACTTACTATGTAGATGTGCATATCGGCAGGAAATTACGATTCAATTTTTATTGTAGGAGTAATGCCCCTTTAACTTAGAATTTTGGCCAAAATATACTACTGCAACAGTTTGTCATCGCAACTCCTCTGAAACCACACAACAGAATTTCATGAAACTTTGTAGATAATAAGGACATACTATGTAGATGTGCATATCGACAAGAAATTACGATTCAATTTTTTTCTAGAAGTTATGCCCCTTTTACCTAGAATTTTGGCCAAAATATACTACTGCAACAGTTTGTCATTGCAACTTCTCTGAAACCACACAACAAAATTTCATGACACTTTGTAGATAATAAGGACATACTATGTAGATGAACTTATTGCAGGAAATTACGATTCAATTTTTTTTCTAGGAGTTATGCCCCTTAGAACTTAGAATTTTGGCCCAATTATACTACTGCAACAGTTGAAACTTTGTAGTTTATGAGGACATAATATGTTAATTGTGCATATCCACAAGAAAATTTTTATCAGTTGACTTTTGTAGAGTTATGAGTCTTTGAACTTAGGAATCTGGTGAGATTTTGTTTGTCAAGTGACAATGTGGGGGTGTGGGGTATGTGAGGTTCTTTAATTTTTTTATTAAAATTATTTTTAGGGTTTCCCCTTAGCAAATCATGGACTTTGCAAGGGGAAGGGTTTATCATTTTGTGGAGCAAGATCACTGGGTACTTCTACTTTTTTTCCAGTGTGCTATATTCACAAATATCAGTTTAAAGTGTCTTTTATACCATCTCTTGGGCAGGTAACAAGTAACTTTCTAGTGGTATACTAATTAAGTATAACTGATTTTTCTTTTCAGATACTGATAACATGCCTGTCTACATCACCCAGGTATTGTACATATATCAAAGATAAATTAGGTCCAGAAGACAAAGCTACTCTGCATTTTATTGGACCTTATGATATATTAAAGGCAAGGGAGAGGAGCCAGCTGATAAAAGCTTTTCTACGTTTAGGAAACCGACAAAGATTAGGAATACCAAAAGTATAATCTGCCTTTTGTGTTACTAGAATCTGCTCACCCTATCAAAGCTAAAGTGAATACCAAAGTTGATTCATAGTAATGAATATAGAGGTGTAATACCACCAAATCATGGTACGTCACATCTGGTTGCATACGAAAGTAGGTCTTAAAAAATATTCCCTTGAATTTGACCGTTGTAGGTAATTAATCCTACATTTTATTGCAGTAAAACTATTTCTGTGTCATAAACATATGTCTTGGGTATTTCAAAACACCATTATTTTTATTTGTGATTTCTATAGAAAATTTTGTAATCTTGAGGTTACATGGTTACTAAACCTTGTACACAGATAGAATAAGAGGAGAAATTTGATTGGTTAACTTCCAATGATTTTTATTTTCTTATATGCAATGAAATGTTATGTGAAACTTTTTCTATAGAACTGGACAGGATAAAACTTTACTCATGCCAAGTATTTCTTTATTTGAAACAAAGATAAATTCTGCACAATTTTTTGAAAAGTGCAAATTTAACAAAGACTAATAGGGGAAAATCAATGATGGTATTACACCTAGAGGTGGAATCTCTTAAAATACATTTATTTTTTAGTACAAAATCTTAGTGAAATTGTTGCCACAACATTTTGTAATTCAAGAACAAAGCAACAAAAAGTTTATTTATACAGCATCAGAGTTATTTTCAGAGCTAGATATAAAGATATGTATATATATTAACATTATTGTGACATAGGAAATGTACTAGAAAATGCAAGAATGGTGAAATTCATCTATTATCCATTACTTATCATCCCCTGTTTGACACATTGCAAGGGACATAGAAATACCCTGCATCCATCCAGTCTTGTAAGTGCTCTCCTGTGTACTATTCTTGCAAGATATTTATAGAATTTATATTGAAGGTCAGCAATGTCTAGAACAAGTTTGAAAAATCAGTGCAGATCAATTTTTATGCCCCCGCCATAGCGGAGGGGGTATTGCGATTAACCCTTGTCCGTCTGTACGTCCGTCCCAAAATTGGTTTCCCTTCTCTAACTTTAGTTTGCCTCCACCAAATGTTATGAAATTTATACACAATGCTTATTACCACAAAAACACAGATCAAGTTTGAATTTTGGTGGCGTCACTTTTACTGTTCTAAAGTTATGCCCTTCTACAAATGGAAAAATTGTTGACTTTTTGGTATCCCTTCTCTTACTTTAGTTTGCCTCAACCAAATGTTATGAATCTTATGTTGTGTTTTGTGTACTATTGTTTGTCTGTTTGTCTTTATCTTTTGTAGCCATGGCGTTGTCAGTTTATTTTTGATCTAGGAGTTTGAATGTCCCTCTGGTATCTTTCGCCCCTCTTATATGCACAATGCCAATTACCACAAAACACAGATCATGTTTCAATTTTTGGGGCGTCACTTTTACCGTTCTTGTATAAAAATTACCATCATGTAACATCTATCAGCCCAGCCCTGACATATAAAAGTATATTTACAGTAAACATCTTATTTATTTGTAAACCTGTTTTCTCTTAACCATACATACAGATTTTATTACTATTTGCCTTTTTAGTTCACCTGGCACGAGGTCCACTGTGAGCTTTTGACATCACTTATTGTCAACTGTCGTCTTCTGTTAAATTATACATAGATCATCTCCTCTGCAACTACTAAACCAAATTTAACCAAACATGGCAAAAATTATCAACGGGATATCTATTTTAAAAAGTGTGTCATCTCAACCTGCCTGCCGACAAACATGGTTCACATGGCTAAAAATATAAGAGCAATTTTTGTCTATTAACTTGAAAGCGCTATAGATAAAGAAAATTGGGCAGGAACAAATATTTCAGAATGATGAGATCTACATAATATCATTTGACATCAAAACTGTCAGATCACTTCTTATACGAGTTATTGCCCTTAATTGAGTTTAGTAAAAAGTTATGTTTGCCTATTATTTCGAATTATGATAGATAGACAGAAACTTTAAATAGCAAAAATGATCAACAAGACAAGAAAATTAATAAATAAGTCAACATTATTGAAATCCCCAGTCAACCCCTTATTGAAGTTGTTGCCCTTTAATGACGATGTTTCCCTTTTTTTCCAGGATTACCAATTTCTTGAAAACTATGATAAATAAAACTTTAAAATGCAAAAATTATTGGCAAGACAAGATCAACAAATAAGTCAATATTTTGCAGTTTTGTCTATTTCCTTGAAAACTATATAGATAGATAAAAAATTGTAATAGAAAAATGATCACCAGGACAACATCTACAGATAAGCCATAATGGCTGAAATCTTTAGTTGATTTGATTAAATTTTTTGAGTTATTTACCATTTAATGATAATTATTACTATTTTTTTTCTTTTTTGCCTTTTATCTTGAAAACTATAATAGATATATAGAAACTTTAAAAACAAAAAAATATTCAGCTGAATAGAATCTACAAATGTGTTAAAATGACTTAAATTGCAAGTTAACTAATAAAGTTATTCTCCTTTTATGATGATTTTTACTTAAAAGTGGCCATTCTGAAAGATGCAGGTGAGCAACACAGGCTCTTTAAGAGTTCTGTTTATTGACAAAAGCATTAAAAGACAGGTGTTAAATTTTAACTGAATGTATTCGACTTTGTTCTTATATCTATATTGTTATTCTTATTTGTGCATATGCAAAAATGATGGCAGTTATTTATACACATTAATAGATAACTTGTAAAAGAAATATGTGATATTTAAACAAAAAATAATCTACTTGATTGTGTTTTACTTTGAATATAAGTTTGCTTTCTATTATTATGGACAATAAAATCAATTCTTACTTTGTTTCTGTTTAAGATGATGAATTGTGCAGGAACATATATATAAATAGTAACAATATAATGCATTGAACTTTCTTGACCAGATTTTATTTTTACCTGAGCCACAACAAAACTTCAGACTCGCCTATAAAATGCTATATTTTTGAGTAACTACACATTCAAATAATTTATTTAATAAATAGTGTTTTTTTATTTTAATCAGTATATTACGGGTGAAATATTCTATATATTTACTAAATTTTTAAAGAGAGTTTTCAATTGCAAAAATTGTACTTGCTAAACATGTAATTTTAATATGTTGTTACTGATGACAAAATAGAGTTCAAGTTCAATAATGACGATTTTGACTTTTACCGTTCAAGAGTTATGGCTCTTGAAAGATCGTAAAATGGTGTTTCCATTCACGTTGTTGCATTTACTCACAAACCATTCAATCTAAGCTTTTCAAATTTTAATATGCTGATACTGATGACAAAATAGAGGTCAAATTTGATATTGACGATTTTCACTTTCACCAATCATCAGTAATGGTTCTTGTGATATTGCCAGGACACAAATAAATGCTAATAAATCTGGTTTGCTGTCGTTGTGACAGCCTCTTGTTATTGGTTGCAGTCGAAACTCGCTGCATCCAATCAAAAAGCGCCTATAACATGAACACGTGTAAATGTAAGACGTGTTTGTAAACAGTTGCCACATGTTTATTGTGCAACAAGTCTTTACATCCCTAAACATATGAAAATATTAATTGACAACTTGAAGGTTTTTAATCAACTATTAGAAGTTCCTGTGTGTATGTCTCATGCACAAATGCATGAATGTTGACATATATTTTTCGTTTCCGGCTTTACCAAGTGTGTAGAATCTACATGTTTTTACCTCCAAATTGAAGAGTTCAAGTTCTACCATTGGTCAAGAATAATGTATTTGGAATGGGTGTGACTTTAATCTTCCAATAGATGGCGCAACATTGTTATCACAAATCTTGACTCAATCCACCAAGGGTGAAGAGAACGGGTGTTGATGGTAACCTTTGGCTAGCGAAGATAATGAACTAGGCGTTTTCACTAATTAAAAGGAAAATAATGTCAACATTGAAATTGTCATCTTCGTCATCGTCTGAATACTTTTAGTTTTCGCACTCTAACTTTAGTAACAGTGAATAGAAATCTATGAAATTTTAACACAAGGTTTATGACCACAAAAGGAAGGTTGGGAGTGATTTTGGGAGTTTTGGTCCCAAGATTTTAGGAATAAGGGGCCAAAAAAGGGCCCAAATAAGCATTAATCTTCGTTTTCGCACAATAACTTTAGTATAAGTAAATAGAAATCAATGAAATTTAAACACAAGGTTTATGACCACAAAAGGAAGGTTGGGATTGATTTTGGGAGTTTTGGTCCCAAGATTTTAAGAATTAGGGGCCAAAAAAGGCCCAAATAAGCATTTTCTTGGTATTCGCACTATAACTTTAGTTTAAGTAAATAGAAATCCATAGTTGAAAGCAAGCTATGAAAGACCCTAATCTGATAAAAAGTAAAACCAAACAATAACCAGAAACATATGTATTAGACAAGTGCAACCACTGAATTACAGTCTTGTTACCTTGAGACAGTAAAAAAAACATAACCTCGGAATTAAAGTCTCCTGAATTTGAACAGGGTTCAACCCTCCTCTAAGCCAGGACAGTGGTTTAACATCATCACAAAATTAAACTAAAACACTAGAGACATAAAGTACTGATCTATGAGTACTCACAGTTACTGCAAGCTAGTTTCCAATTAATTGCAGCAACAACTAATGAATGAATCATGTTTGCAGACTAAAATATCAATTAGTACTGTGACTACTATTTTAATAATATATGTGAAAAGATGTCAAATGCAGTCTTTTTTTAAATGTATTGGTTAAATTTCACAAGTTAGTCATTGTTTAAAATTATTTGTTCCAATTATTGAAAGAATGCACCCATTTTGTGAAATAAGGATTATATCTTCATGATCTTGTCAATGAAGAACTTGTGTCAAATGCATTCCTGATTACAAAATTAATATTATTACCAATCATATCTGAGTATATAAAAATCCAAAATTTAAAACCTACCACAAACACATTATGTCCACTCTATTTTGTTTATTTGCTTAAGCTATATCAAATGGTGTCTGCCATGTTGGATTGTAGCAGAAAACTATCTGCCTAGATTTTTAAAGAAATGTGCAATTTTTTAAAAGAAGAATGTTTAATTCATTCCTTAAACTTTTTCTAAATGAAGAACATGGTGTCTTCTGTCATGTTTTTTACAAATACAGAAATTTAAGTTAATTATGTATGCACTTTTTGCTTTTAGGTCTATCAACAAGTGCAAACCATCTTGAATAGTGTAAACTCGAAACAAATGTATTGAATTTTACTAATGGAAGTAAAAAATGTTTTAATTTTTTCAATTATATTATCTTACTGGGTTTTACTGTGAGTTTTAAGTTTGCTTGTGAGCAGGACAATGAAATAAATCTACACTACCAAGAAATTGTATCTTAAACTTAATAAAATCAACATGGACTAATCTAGTATCTAGAAGACCAATGTAGATTCGATATCGATACACGACTTTTCGTATGCATGTTGTTTTGTCCACATGGCCTGAATCCTCTTTCTTGAAAATTGATGACTGAAGTTGGCTGTAACCAATTCTCATATAATCTGAAGAATGATTGTAGGTTTAAATTAATAGGCAGCAACTTTTAAAAATCAATGTAAGTGTGTTAGCCATATTAGGTGAGGTCTTATTTTAGCATAAATCAATACTTCAGTCTGAGTTAATACAAAGATGTATTTATATTTTTACATGTGGTATTCCTATCGAATGAATTTTTGAGTTACTTGCATTTGAGATATATTTATTTAAGACTATTGGATCACACATTTTTATGCTTCCTTTGCAGTTCATCTTATACATTGTTATATTAAGTCTTTTGTTTGATTGAACACATGACAAATCTTTATTTAATTTATTATAACTTTTCATGTGGTTTTATTATTTGAGTTTGATTGTCAAGTTATAGAAATTGTGTTTCTCATAAGAAGTCATATGTATATGTGTAATCTGGAGCGTTTTGACAACATAAATGTATTTAGCAGACTTTTAAAACCTGTTTTCTTTCATCCTGATGTCCTTATTCTCAATTTAAACGCACAATTAATGTGTTTATGTGAAAAAAAATCAAATAAGCAACTCGCTCTCACCCTCTTACACAACCTAACAAAGAAATAGAGTTTAGAGCATTTCTGACATAGGATAAAATTGTTTTTCAGGTCAAGATTATCTACAAACGTAACAACACATTGTTTGGTTGCTGCCCCTATAATGTAATTTTAAGGAACACCGATTTTTGCATTTTTTTATGTTGTTTATTGACGACAAACCATTTTCTATATTTGAAAATGCCTGTACCAAGTCAGGAATATGACAGTTCTTGTCCATTCGTTTTTGGTGCGTTTTGTCATTTGATTTTGCCATGTGATTATGGACTTTCTGATTAGATTTTCCTCTTGAGTTCAGTATTTTTGTGATGTTGCTTTTTGGTATGATATATACTTTTTATACTGACAATGTAGACAAAGGTGTATTCCCCTTTACTATTTTTGAATTATTGGCTTCTAAACACTAATTCACTGATATTTTCCAATATCTACCAGGCCTCTTGTTTCAACTTCATCAACCTTGCAGTGCAAATGGAGTGGGAAACAAAAATCAAACATTCACTGATAGGTAAATACTAGTAGAAAAAATGTTTCTTAAAGAATAAATTTAATACAACAAATCATCTGTAAAGTGATCCACATGCTCTGTGTTGATTTTTTTTTTTTATCAAAGTCAAGATTTGGTAAAATTTAGTAACAAACTCATAAGTAAATAAGCCTGCAATTAACAACCACTGAATGATATATTTATTTTTGAAAACACATTATAGAATCATAATCAATTTTAAAATGTAACATACTGGACTTAGATAAGTATATATTAAGTTCAATAATTTTAATAACATTTGAATGACATGAGATATTTTCCTGAATTTAGGTAGATTTTTGTTGTCGGAATATTTGAGATAGCATAAGCTGGCAAGAACTTTTTTGGTGTAGCTGTGATGAAAAATTGTAATTTTCATTTATGTGTTTATTATGTAGATGCATTTCCATTTCATGGACTTATACACTTCAGTCAACATGATAACTTATGCAAATCTATTCTGTTTATACATTGTACAAAAACATTTTACATTTAATTGATGCCAGTTTATTATTATATCATTATTTTTCTTTGAATAAGCTTATACATATAAACTATATTTATTGAAGTTGAATGAACTTATTTATATACACAATGAATTTATGGATTAAGATAAATTTGTAATTTTTGAATAAGCACTTATTTATTATTAATGCAGGCAACGGGTGAAATTACTTTTTATTTTGGAAATATTTTAATAGCAGATATATATATTTATAAACCGATTGAATTATTACTTTTTTTTTTTGCAGAAAATGTAATCAGTTTTTCGTGTTGATATGTAAACATTATAATTATAATTTTTATTCTTTATTATAATATTCCCATTCATGTATATGTTAAAGAAATAAACAATGTATATACTTGTAATTTTTGTTTATCATTTTGATTAATATTCTTAAAAGCAATAAAGATTAATTAAATATGAATCAAATGAATCATTCTAATTGATAATATTTGATTGACACAAGAAAATGTGGTATGATTGTCAAGGCTACCACGCTCCACCAGGGACTACATTATGTAGAAGGTCATTAACTAAAGGTTACAGGACAGTCTTTCCCAATGAGCAAACCAATCTTAGTTTTTAATTGAAAAGGAATAGAATCTGTTGCTGTTATTATTTAAAAAATCCATTTGTCTGACCCAAGTCAGTGTAATTTGTATGTCATGTTCTGATGAAGCCTTTGTTCTTCTTCTTTCATTGTCTTTTGAACTTGGTGTTACGAATAGATTTTCTATGTAATTTTAAGGGCCTGTTTATTTCTGTTACAAAACTA
Source organism: Mytilus edulis (assembly GCF_963676685.1). NCBI lineage: Eukaryota > Metazoa > Mollusca > Bivalvia > Mytilida > Mytilidae > Mytilus > Mytilus edulis. Next base: position 16,440,639 of record NC_092346.1, read on the forward strand.
TGATAACATGAATAGATATAAGTATAACCTTAATCTTATTCCTTGTGTTCCTTCTTGGTGTACACATTAACTGTACCTTGAAGTACTGACCAATATAATCTACAAACACCCAACCCTTGTGAGTACTAATGTATGCAACCATTAAGACTTTCAAAATGCTTTGTCTTCTTGGCATACACATTAACTGTACCTCAAGTACTGACCAATATAATCTATAAGTATCCAATCGTAGTGAATACTAAGTTGTGCAACCATAAAAATTTTAAAATGCTATGTCTGGTGGACGTACACATAAACTGTACCTCAAGTACTGACCGATATTATCTACAAACATACAACCCTTGTGAGTACTAATGTATGCAACCATTAAAACTTTCAAAATCCCCAGCCTTCTTGACATACACATGAACTGTACCTAAAGCATTGACCAATATGATCTACAAACATCCAACGCTCGTGAGTACTGAATTGTATGCAACCATTAAAACTTTGAAAATGCTTTGTTTTTTTGACGTACACATTAACTGTACCTCAAGTACTGACTGATATTATCTACAAACATGAACCGAAGTTAATATATGAATAGCGGTTTAGGGCGACCAGAGGTAAAAAACGTCAATGAATGTGTTTGGTGACCAGAAGTAACCAAAGTGAACGATTGTGTTATGTGAGCATTATAGTAAGGTGACCAGAGGTCAACATAATGAATATATGTACGAGGTGACCAGAGGTTACCAACATAAATGAGTGTGTTATTTGATCAAAGAATCATTGTAACTGGACCAGAGGTAAACATTGTCAATATGTGTTCAAGGTGAGCAGAGTTAACCTAAGACAACATATGAAGAGTGGTGTCTGATCACCTTAGTCAATATTGCTAGTGTGAACAGTGTGTTACTTGCTATATTTTTATACCCTTCCCAAATTTGTTTCTTCATGTTTTATGACATAAACTACATTTGTAAAAAATTTTGGGTCATGGATTTTGAATTAATGTAATCACTCCTTTTGTAATAGCAACGTTGACAGTTTTGTGAACTTCTGATGAACAGACTCTACAGGCGAAAGGACTCAGTCTAACATGTATCAGGGGAAACGAGTACCAATTAATGTTAACGTTAAGTAGACACAGCCTGTTGGAAAGTTTTATTGTAATTTCTATGATAGAAAAAAAGAAGAATATTGTTCCAATCAAGGGCCCTTAAAGTACACATAAAAAATGCATCATGATTTGTATATGCATTTATCGGTTAGAAAGCAAAATTAAATTTGAAGGTCCCATCCAAAGGGTGAAAATAAAGGAAGCAAAAGGAGGTGTTCCACGCGGAATATTTGTATTTTATGAACTCTTACGTACGGTGACCTATAGTTGATAATGTCTGTGTCATTTTGGTCTTTTGTGAATAGTTGTCTCATTGGCAATCCGTTGAAAGTTTGCAAATATCCTTATGACCAAATTACACGGATGATAAATATTCACCATTTGTTACGTTGCCGTGTTCTAAGCGTATACATGCAGGTCATGAATTAATTTGTTGAATGAAATCAAATTGGAGCTTATAATTCTTCTATACAACAAGTATTGTTGACCTATTGCTTATAGTTTAAGAAAAATTGACCAAAACACAAAAAATTAACCTGAGCAATGAACCGTGAAAATGAGATCAAAGTCAATTAAACCTGCGAGACTTTATTTAGAATATCGTTGATCATCTCAACGAGATTGATTTTCTCGCTTGAACCGGGACGGCGAAATCGAGAAAGGCAATCGAGTTGAGATGACCAATGATAATCTGTTTATAGCTATTCTAGCAACGCCACGTGCCTGCTTAGTTTTTAGCTATAATTTTCCTTCTCAAGCAAGTAGCACGAACTGAAAAATTATCACAAAAAAAGATCAAAGGCAAAATGCACAAAATAGCGATAATGACAAATACATAATGATATATTTGCATACAACAAATAATAATATTAACGGTACCAATTTTCTTGCACCAGATGCGCATTTCGACAAAACATGTCTCTTCAGTGATGCTCGTGGCCAAAATATTTGAAATCAAAAGCTTATATAAAAGATGAAGAGCTATAATCCAAAAGGTCCAAGAAGTATAGCCAAATCCGTTGACCTATTGCATATAGTAATAGAAAAAAAGACCAAAACTCAAAACACTTAACTGTAACCACTGAACCATGAAAATGAGTTCAAGGCCAATTGACACCTGCCAGCTAGACATGTACACCTTACAATCATTCCATACATCAAATATAGTAAACCTATTGCAAACAGATTAAGAAAAACAGACCAAAACACAAAAACTTAATTATAACCATTAAACCAAGAAAATGAGGTCAAGGTCAGATAACACCTGTCAGTTGGGCATGTACACCTGACAGTCCTTCCATACACCGAATATACAAGACCTATTTCTTAGAGTATCTAAGATATGGACTTGACCACCAAAACTTAACCTTGTTCCCTGATCAAAAAATGAGGTTGAGGTCAAGTGAAATCTGTCTGACGGGCATGAGGATCTTGCAAGGTACGCACATACCAAATATAGTTATCATATAACTCATATTACTAGTACTCTTAATAGGAGAGAAATTAACATTAAAAAAAAATCTTAACTATTTTCAAGTCGTCACACAACCATAAAAATGAGGCCAAGGACAATGGACATGTGACAGACGGGAACTTCGTAACATGAGGTATCTATATACAAAGTATGAAGCTTCCAGGTCTTCCACTTTCTAAAATATAAAGCTTTTAGGCAGGTAGATAACGCCGCCACCGAAGTCGCCGCCCTATCCTTGTAGCGAGCTTTCTACGACATGTGTCCCAGGTTCGACAAATACCTGAAACATATCTTCTAGCATACATTAATGTTTAACTACCTTTCGATTGCTGTTCTTCATTCTACAATAGCTATTAAGACATCAAACTTCATTATAAAATGAGAACCCTTTTGTTTCAAATTGTTAGTGTGCATAGTAGAATAAGCCACGAAGCAAGAGCCCCACGTGAGCTGTGGTCTGTTGATGAAGTGGTAGTAGGTTCTTCTCTAAAAAAACGATTACTTTTAGCCGTCGTGAAGAAGCTCAATGGAATTTACATTATATTTTGGAGAAATTGTCTCTTTAATGATGATAATTCAATAAATGGAAATAAACTAAGAACCTACAGAAAATTTAAAGTAAAGTATGAACTAGAAAAGTACCTTATATTGAATTTAGATAAAAATGTTACAAAAAATTATGCTAAAATAGGAATAAGTAATTATAGTATGTTGGCTGTTGATCGCGGTAGATACAACAAAACAGCTTTAGAAAATAGAATATGTCCTTTATGCCATAAAGAGGTGGAAGATGAATTTCATTTTATCATAACATGTTCAGAAATTAATAAAACTAGGATCAAAATGTTAGATGAAATTTCTAATATTGTCCCCTGTTTTAATAAATCAAGATTTTTTAAAATTTTTATACGACCGCAAAATTTGAAAAAAATTTCGTCGTATATTGCTATCACGTTGGCGTCGTCGTCTGCGTCGTCGTCGTCGTCGTCGTCGTCGTCGTCCGAATACTTTTAGTTTTCGCACTCTTACTTTACTAAAAGTAAATAGAAATCTATGAAATTTTAACACAAGGTTTATGACCACAAAAGGAAGGTTGGGATTGATTTTGGCAGTTTTGGTCCCAATATTTTAGGAATTAGGGGCCAAAAAGGGCCCAAATAAGCATTTTCTTGGTTTTCGCACTATAACTTTAGTTTAAGTAAATAGAAATCTATGAAATGTTGATACAAGGTTTATGACCACAAAAGAAAGGTTGGGATTGATTTTGGGAGTTTTGGTACCAACAGTTCAGAAATTAGGGGCCAAAAAAGGGCCCAAATAAGCATTATTCTTGGTTTTCGCACAATAACTTTAGTATAAGTAAATAGAAATCAATGAAATTTAAACACAATGTGTATGACCATAAAAGGAAGGTTGGTATTGATTTTGGGAGTTAAGGTCCCAACAGTTTAGAAATTAGGGGCCAAAAAGGGACCCAAATAAGCATTTTTCTTGGTTTTTGCACCATAACTTTAGTATTTATAAATAGAAATTTATGAAATTTAAACATAAGGTTTATGACCATAAAAAGAAGGTTGGTATTGATTTTGGGAGTTTTGGTCCCAACAGTTTAGGAATAAAGGGCCCAAAGGGTCCAAAATTAAACTTTGTTTGATTTCATCAAAAATTGAATAATTGGGGTTCTTTGATATGCCAAATCTAACTGTGTATGTAGATTCTTAATTTTTGGTCCCGTTTTCAATACTATAAGCAATAGGTCTAGTATATTCGGTGTATGGAAGGACTGTAAGGTGTACATGTCCAACTGGCAGGTGTCATCTGACCTTGACCTCATTTTCATGGTTCAGTGGTTATAGTTAAGTTTTTGTGTTTTGGTCTGTTTTTCTTATACTATATGCAATAGGTCTACTATAATTGGTGTATGGATGATTGTAAGGTGTACATGTCTAGCTGACAGGTGTCATCTGACCTTGACCTCATTTTCATGGTTCAGTGGTTATAGTTAAGTTTTTGTGTTTTGGTCTGTTTTTCTTATACTATATGCAATAGGTCTACTATAATTGGTGTATGGAATGATTGTAAGGTGTACATGTCTAGCTGACAGGTGTCATCTGACCTTGACCTCATTTTTTCATGGTTCAGTGGTTATAGTTAAGTTTTTGTGTTTTGCTCTGTTTTTCTTATACTATATGCAATAGGTCTACTATAATTGGTGTATGGAATGATTGTAAGGTGTAGATGTCTAGCTGACAGGTGTCATCTGACCTTGACCTTTTTTTTAATGGTTCAGTGGTCAAAGTTAAGTTTTTAGTTTTGGTCTATTTTTCTAATACTTTATGCATTAGGTCAACTATATTTGGTGTATGGACATATTTTATGATCTTTATGTTGGTTAGGCTGGTTTAATTTGACTTTGACCTCATTTTCACGGTCCATTGCTAAGTTTTAAGTGTTTGTGTGTTGTGGTCTGTTTTTCTTTATTTATAAGCAATAAGTCAACTATATTTGTTGTATTGAAAAATTGTTAGCTGTACATGTCTGCCTGGCATGGTTCATCTGACCTTGGCCTCATTTTCATGGTTGATTGATAAATGTTTCCTTTTCTTGGTTAATGTTGAGTTTATGTGACAGTTGTAATAAAGCTTTATATTTAGGTCTATCAAGATAGTATCAGGAATTAGTAAAGAAGGCGAGACATTTCAGTGTGTGCACTCTTGTGGTGTAGTAAGATAGTACTTTAATGTTAGATGGGCTATCTATTGAACCATGCTTGATGTAATTGGTTTTTTTTTTGTGTAGCGCGATAGTACTACGATTTTATATGGTATATCTATTGAAACATGCTTGGTATATTTGGATTTTATTGTTTAGTAAGATTGTACTATCATGTAAGATGGTCTATCTATTGAAACATGTTTGGTATATTTGGTTTTTATGGTGTAGTAATATAATTATATGATGTTAGATGGTTTATCTATTGAAACATCCTTGGTATAATTGGTTTTTATTGTGTAGTAAGATAGTACTATAATGTAAGATGGGCTATCTATTGAAACATCCTTGGTATAATTGGTTTTTATGGTGTAGTAAGATAGTACTATGATGTTAGATGGTCTATCTATTAAAACCTGCTTGGTATAATTACTTTTTATTGTGTAGTAAGATAGTACTATGATGTTAGATGGTCTATCTATTGGAACATGCTTGGTATAATTGGTTTTTATTGTTTAGTGAGATAGTACTACGATTTTTTATGGTATATCTATTGAAACATGCTTGGTATAATTGGTTTTTATGGTGTAGTAATATAATTATATGATGTAAGATGGTTTATCTATTGAAACATCCTTGGTATAATTGTTTTTTTATGGTGTAGTAAGATAGTACTATGATGTTAGATGGTTTATCTATTGGAACAGCCTTTGACCAAAGGGTCAAAAATTAAACTTTGTTTGATTTCAACAAAAATTGAATGTATGGGGTTCTTCAATATGCTGAATCTAACCATGTATTTAGATTTTTATACGACCGTATATTGCTATCACGTTGGCGTCGTCGTCCTGCGTCGTCGTCGTCGTCGTCCGAATACTTTTAGTTTTCGCACTCTAACTTTACTAAAAGTGAATAGAAATCTATGAAATTTTAAAACAACGTTTATAACCACAAAAGGAAGGTTGAGATTGATTTTGGGAGTTTTGGTCCCAAAATTTTAGGAATTAGGGGCCAAAAAGGGCCCAAATAAGCATTTTCTTGGTTTTCGCACTATAACTTTAGTTTCAGTAAATAGAAATCTATGAAATTTTGACACAAGGTTTATGACCAAAAAAGGAAGGTTGAGATTGATTTTGGGAGTTTTGGTCCCAAAATTTTAGGAATTAGGGGCCAAAAAAGGGCCCAAATAAGCATTATTCTTGGTTTTCGCACAATAACTTTAGTATAAGTGAATAGAAATCAATGAAATTTAAACACAAGGTATATGACCACAAAAGAAAGGTTGGGATTGATTTTGGGAGTTGAGGTCTGAACAGATTAGGAATAAGGGGCCAAAAAGGGGCCCAAGTAAGCATTATTCTTGGTTTTCGCACCATAACTTTAGTATAAGTAAATAGAAATCTTTGAAATTTAAACACAAGGTTTATGACCATAAAAGGAAGGTTGGGTTTGATTTTGGGAGTTTTGGTCCCAACAGATTTTTAGGAATAAGGGGCCCAAAGGGTCCAAAATTGAACTTTGTTTGATTTCATCAAAAATTGAATAATTGGGGTTCTTTGATATGCCTGATCTAACTGTGTATGTAGATTCTTAATTTTTGGTCCCGTTTTCAAATTGGTCTACATTAAATACCAAAGGGTCCAAAATTAAACTAAGTTTGATTTTAATAAAAATTGAATTCTTTGGCTTTTTTGATATGCTGAATTTAATCATGTACATAGATTTTTGATTATGGGCCCAGTTTACAAGTTGGTTCAAATCAGGATCCAAAATTATTATATTAAGTATTGTGCAATAGCAAGAAATTTTCAATTGCACAGTATTCAGCAATAGCAAGAAATCTTCAATTGCACAGTATTGTGCAATAGCAAAAAATGTTCAATTGCACAGTATTGTGCAATAGCAAGAAATCTTCAATTGCACAGTATTGTGCAATAGCAAATATTTTCAATTGCACAGTATTGCGCAATAGCAAGAAATATCTAATTGCACAATATTGTGCAATAGCAAGAAATTTTCAATTGATTGGAGTTATCTTTCTTTGTCCAGAATAGTAGTTGAATCAACTTAAATCATTGTTTTATACAATGCACAATGTATATTCACTTTTACTACCAACTGATAAATTAAAACACTCTTTACCATTCAGTGATAACAAGCACTTTTTGTTACATTTTAATATTTTATGATGTATTTAAATGAGTAGTTATTGTTTCAAACTCCATTAGAAATTTGAATTGAGATCAGTTTTGAAAAAAGGGAAAGGGGGATGTGAAAAAAAAATGGTGGTGGGGGGGGGGGGGGGGGGGGTTAATTTTTCTCATTTCAGATTTCATAAATAAAAAGAAAATTTCTTCAACCATTTTTTTGAGAGGATTAATATTCAACAGCATAGTGATTGCTCAAAGACAAAAAAATTATTTTAAGTTCATTAGACTACATTCATTCTGTGTCCAAAACCTATGCTGTGTCAACTATTTAATCACAATCCAAATTTAGAGCTGAATCCAGCTTAAATGTTGTGTCCATACTTACCCCGACCGTTCAGGGTTCAACCTATGCGGTCGTATAAAGCTGCGCCCTGCGGAGCATCTGGTTAATATTTGGACCTGGTTATCAAATTGGTCCACATTGAGGTCTAATTAAAGGGATCTAAAATTGAACATGATTTGGTTTCATCAAAGATTTAATTCTTGGGGTTTTATGATATGCTGAATCTAACCATATATTTAGATTTTGGATATTGGACCATAATAGGTTTTTAAATGTCCAATTTGAAATTTTTAAGTTTTTATGTTTGAGTTGTTAGACCACATTCATTCTGTGTCAGAAACCTATATTGTGTCAACTATTTATATTTATTTAATCACAATCCAAATTCAGAGCTGTATCAAGCTTTTATGTTGTGTCCATACTTGCCCCAACCGTTCAGGGTTCAACCTCTGCTGTCGTATAAAGCTGCCCCCTTCGGAGCATCTGGTTGATTGAGGTGCCAATTTGGGCATAATTGGTTTTTAAATGTCCAATTTGAAATTTTTAAGTTTTTATGTTTAAGTTCATAGACCACATTCATTCGTGTCAGAAACCTATATTGTGTCAACTATTTAATCACAATCCAAATTCAGAGCTGTACCAAGCTTTTATGTTGTGTCCATACTTGCGCCAACTTTTCAAGGTTTGACTCTGCGGTAGTATACAGCTGCGCCCTGCGGGGCATCTGGTTTGTTATTTTTTTGACTACTATAGAGCACTCTGCCACCAATACCCCAAAAGACATCAATCAGGTCTTCATAGGTGTGTGCATGACCTGATTTCAGTTTTTTTTAAGCCCCCCCCCCCTCCCAATGTTCTTTGGATGAAATTATTTTAATATATTAAAAGTCGCTTTTTTTTTATTTCATTATAAACTAGGGATCATTCTGATTTCAGTGATATCTAGTTTTATACAAGTATCTTTATTAATCCTTCCACCACTAAGGGTCACTCATGCATAGTCCCTAAAATATGATGTCATAGAGAAAAAAAATGTTGATTGCACCCTTGTGTAGGTGCACTCAACTCCAATCTTAATTAACTAGGGAAAAGTGCCATTATTGGATATTAATAAAAACATAAAAAAGAGAACTGTTTTGAACAGAGGATTTTATTTTATAGCTTAAAATACTGAAAGATTTGAACAAACAGTAAAATGATTCCATATTCTATAAAGAATTTGTGTTAGCATTTATAAGAAACATGATGTAGATGTTCTGGAAATTAAGTCTTACGAAAACAAAGGTCAAAAGACTGCTACTATAGTTTAATTCAACTTGTTTCATATTGTACTGTACAATGCACGCAAGTGACAAAATCCTCGTGTGTAAACTGTTAAAAAAGCGTGTATTACACGCGAATATCATGTCACTTGACATGTATGCCTGTATATCATCTTAAGATGGTACCTAACACTACAGGGAGATAACTCTGTAAAATCAGCAGAACGTTTTAATGACGTTGTGTTCATAAGGGAGGGCCCTCATGGGGTTTTTGATTATGTGATTACTTGGCCGTTTTTTTAATGATTATTTGATTATTAAGCCAAATATTTCATGATTATTTGATTACCTAGGACTGTATTTTTAGTTTATGATTATTTGATTACTAACGATAAGCAAATATTTAATGATTATGTGATTATATTGGCAAAAAAATGGTGATTATGTGATTACTAGGACCCCCCCATGAGGGGCATCATAAGGGAGTATTAAGCTTCTCAATGATCAAAATAAGTGTTTGTCAAACTGCTATATAACCAGTGTAATTTTTTCTGATCAAACGGTTGGTTCAAACTTTTTGAAATTTTTATATTTTTGTCAAAGGGTCAAAGTAAATACTTTGTCAACATTTTAAGAAAATTAAAGGAGCCAAATTAATTTGAGTTAAAGTGTTGGGTACCACCTTAACGAATTTATATCACAGGTTCTACAGCAGTAATATTTTCCCCCAAAAAAGGCCTTACAGATACTTTATGATGACTGATTTTTGTAGGACCTTGCTTCAAGTAAAAATAAATTGCAAAGATGGTTGAAATAAAAGCATATTTTGATTCACTAAGTAATTTAAATTTATTCATAAATATATTAATCCTTGTTCTTTACAATTTTAATCTTTTTTTCATAGTTGGTCCTATGGAGTATTGTTGTGGGAGATATTTACACTCGGAGGGAATCCTTATCCATCTGTACCTGTGGAAAGATTATTTGAACTTTTAAAAGAAGGTCATAGAATGGGCAGACCTCCATATGCTTCAGAAATAATTAATAAAACGATGCAGTCCTGTTGGCATGAGAATCCATCAGGGCGACCATCTTTCAATAACCTTGTTATTGATTTTAATAAAATGTTGACCTCTATGGACAACAGAAGTGAAGTAAGTATTTATTCTATAATTATGGAATTATCAGAAAAAATAAATAGTCAAAATGGTTTTTTTTATAAATTCATTTAAAGTTTGATATTTACTTTATAAATCTTGTTCTCAAATATATGTCTATATTATACAAATGTCAGTGTAATTTTGTATGTATTTTCTGTTAGGCCAGGGTTTTTCAATTTTGCTGGTTTACATATTTTTCACATTAAAAAGTCAGGTTGGTCGGTAGGAAAAAAAAGTAAAAAATATCTTTCAAGACCACAAATATGTAAAAAAAAATATCTTTCACATTTCTAACAATATGAGTGGTATGCTATTTTGTCATCATTTCTTAAATTTGTTATCCTTGAAATTTAATTACTCAACGGTTATAAACAAAAAATGTATGGTATCCTCATCCAAGTTTTGTCTACAGACAAAGACAACATTATATTGTCATTTCACAAACAGATCCTCATAGTTGTCTTCCTGGAATTCATCAGTTGTCATGCATTCCTGTTTGAATATCAATAATGGAATTTTGGATCCTCAATGCTATTCAACTTTGTACTTGTTTGGCTTTATAAATATTTTAATATGAGCATCACTGATGAGTGTTATGTAGACGAAACGCGCGTCTGGCGTACTTAATTATAATCCTGGTACCTTTGATAACTATTTGTTATCCAAAAGGAAGATTTTTGTTTTTTTTATTATTTATGAAACAAGAAAATTCCAAATTATTTTAACTTTAACTTGACGACTTCCACGTTTTGACAGGTTCATTTAATCTTTGAGGTGATACATCTTATTGAATTATGACAAAAAAGTGAAACAAACTTATTGTTATGGGTTTTGAACACAGGTTTCTCTCATCAAAATTATTTGGCTATTTTTAGCTCACCTAGCCTGAACTTTTACAAAAATCTCTGAAACTACTGGGCCAAACTTAACCAAACTTGGCCACAATCATCATTGGAGTAAAGTGTTTAAAAGATATAACCAAAATGGCCTCCATAGCTAAAAATAGAACATAAGGGTAAAATGTAGATTTGGCTTATATCTCTGAAACCAAAGCATTTACATCAAATCTGACATGGAGTAATATTGTTAATCAGGACAAGATCTGTCTGCCCTGACATTTTCAAATGAATCAGACAACCTGCTTATTAATTAGTAGTTTTAAGTAAACTTTGCCATTTTTAGCTATAACTAAAGTTGCAATACTTCTTCAAATATATTTTTTTTTCATTTCAGGAATATCCAAATCTAGATGATTGTAACAGTATACATCCCATCATATCATCATGATCATAGTCTCTCTCATGTACGAGGCATTCACTGACAACTGTGTTTTATACTAATAGGCAGTGGTTGTTTCATTATCTCAATCATCTAGATCGTCTTCCACATATTGAATTATACTTGACTTAATTGTTCAAAGAAGACAACCATGCATCTTATTCAATCTCATGTTTTTACAACAAGTGCTATAGTGAACAAAAAAAAAGTTTTTGTTGCTCTAATGTTCAACCTGTGCAACCTCATTGACACCAAAGACAAAGAAATACTATTAGAAATCCAGTGTCTGTGATTTTTTTTTTTGTGATTTGTGTTGACAAGGATAAATATGTTTAATCATGTAAAGTACAGGAACTTATTTCAAGTCATTTTTTAAATGGAAATGTCCAAAGTTTTTTGATGACAATTTATATTAATTGTGACGAAAATGCGTTCAAATGACGACGAACGAACTTCAAATTGTGATCTTTTGAGAAATAATGAAATTCAAATCAGCGAACTGTCCGGGAGTATTAAACAAATTATTTCGATCAAATGACGAAACTATACTCCTGGTTGTTGAAATGCCAACTGACTAATTTTACAGCAAAAATGTTCTTTTATAGTTATGATCTGTAAAATTTGCATCATTTTTCCACATTTTCTATATTAAATTTTACAACAAAATTAAGCTAACAATACACAGGATTGTCAATATAGTTTTTTCTGTTTTATCATTCTGAAAGTAGAAATTGTGCAGGCACAATACTGTTTTTTATTGGCTCATGCTTTGCAACATTATACACTATTTTATATATGATTTTGGTTATACTGTTGAATTACTTTAGTATACATTTCAATGAATACAAATGTACAAATTTTGATTATTTAGAAGAATGAAAATAAGTGAATTAAATTTTCATTTAAATTCATACATGTGTACATATTAAAGAAGCATAGCAGATGCAGTTTAGCAAGAGGAAATGAGAAGTTTTTGGTAAATGAAATGTGTTTAAGACAACCTTATGCTAAGCTTTTATCCACACACGGTACCAATAATAGCCAATTGCCTAAGGTTGCTTTGACCCGAATCCTTAGGTGGTAAAAGGTGGGACTATTTTAGTTGAGTTCCAAAGTTATGGTAGGGTGAAACAACCTCCTTTATTCTGCAATGCATAAAAAAAAATCCCATCGGGAAAGGTTTTGTCCACACTTAGTTCAAATGATGGGACCAAGGTGGGTAAGGTTTTATAAGGTTTAAAGTTTGGGTAGTGTTACCACCTTCCAACTTTAATTTATCAAAAATTCCCTACGGCACAGCTTTGTCAACAATAAGTACAAATGATAGGGAATTACCTAAGGTTGTTTGGACCCAACGACCAAGATGGGTAAAGTGCTTTAACTTTTTTATACGACCGCAAAAATTTTAATTTTTTGGTCGTATATTGGTATCAGGTTGGCGTTGTCGTCGTCGTCGTCCGAATACTTTTGGTTTTCGCACTATAACTTTAGTTTAAGTAAATAGAAATCTATGCAATTTAAACATTAGGTTTATGACCATAAAAGAAAGGTTTGGATTGTTTTTGTAAGTTTTGGTCCCAACAGTTTAGGAATTAGGGGCCAAAAAGGGCCCAAATAAGCATTTTCTTGGTTTTCGCAAGTTAAAAGAATACATGTCAGTTTTCAAATCCCATGTACAGAATAAGGATAAATCATGGATATCTAAAAAAGAGGGACGAAAGATACCAGAGGGACAGTCAAAATGCCAACGAGGTTCAGGTTTTGCTTTTCTTATTTTAAATGCTTCATGGGAATATAATATACAGCATTTTTATATTTAGAGAGCTTATATTCTTCTGCATTTTTTAATCTCGTCTATAAATAAAACTAACCTTTGGAGTACATTATCATATAAAGATTAAAATAAATTGCAAAAAATACCAAGTAGTCCAAGATCAAGATATTTATAAATATCTTCGAAGTTGTGATTGAGAACTTTGTTTTCCTAAAACATATCTTTTTTGCAGTTTAGCAAGGTTCTTAAATTGAAGAAAATACAGTTCTAAAATTAACATTGTTGATCTCAAGTAAAAATTGAATGTATAGTAAAAAAAAAGGCAGTGGCTATTTGACTGGCAGCGGCAAAATAGCAAATTTGCTATTTAGCCGGCTCTAATTAAATTATATTTCACTGGAATTAAAATATGTAAAAACAATAATCAAATATGAGATTGCTCATATAGAGAATAGATAAGCAACAATAGAGCTGAAAAACGCTCAGTGGTCAATTGTGTGATTGAACAGTATTGAACATTTATTGAACATTTAAACATTTTGAGATGAACAGTTTTCGAATGATTTAATGTATTGTTATTCTTATCTGTTATTGATTATAGTATCTAATAAAAAAAATATAAATCTTTTGCAATTTTCTTTATACATATGCATGTGCTTTATGGTTTCAAAAGGGTTAGAAATGCGTTCATTATATATATTCCGGACCATATGAGTATTTTGACCATACGTGTATGGTCATGACCATATGCGTATACTCATATGGTCCGACCATACGCGTATGGTCGGACCATATGAGTATAATACTCATTTGGTTTTTAACGGGCCGGACCATATGAGGTATATTTTTTTTCAAATTACATTATAAAAGAGGGACGAAAGACACCAAAGGGACAATCAAACTCATAAATCTAAAACAAACTGACAACGCCATGGCTAAAAATGAAAAAGACAAACAGAAAAACAATAGTACACATGACACAACATAGAAAACTAAAGAATAAACAACACGAACCCCAACAAAAACTAGGGGTGATCTCAGGTGCTCCGGAAGGGTATATAATGTTTCAATAATACAAAAACTTTATCTAAAAACATGACAATTTTTTAATTTTATAATCCAAAAACTTCGTAAAAATTGAATATTGATGACATAGTTAGTTTTCATCGCTAGTTACATTCGTGCATGTAGGCTTGGTTGACATTCACTTCCACATGGTATCATAGCTTTTTTGCATTTGCAAGAAATTTGTGCACGATCGTTTTCATTTACACATTTTGTTTGCGAGTGAAAACAAGCCTTTCTTGCAGCTGCATACAGTGATACCGAGCTCTTTGGCCATTCCGATGTCTACGGTGTTTTTAAGAAGCTCTACATCTCAAATATCGTAACATGACTGCAATACACCATCTTCACAACACAACTTAAATAAACTAATTGAATGTTACTTTCCAGTGCAGTGACTTCTTATATAAATGTAACAGTTCATTAAGAAGTTTTTGGTATTTAATTTTTTAGTCGACCTATTGCCATTTACTCGAAATAACAAATCGGTAATGACCATCGGTAATGACCATCGGTATAAAATGTGTTTACTATAAATTTGACAATTAAGTAAAATAACTATGTGAAACTTCTTATTTTTATTTAGCTTATCTTTTTATTATAATATAATAATAAAATTACCTACATGATAGCGTCTTTTTAATGAACGGTCATACCATATGCAGAGTTTAGAAGTATTTAAAAAAAGTAAACTGTAACAGAGTGTTAATTACCCCGACCATACGCGTACGGTCGGACCATATCAGTATATACCCATATGGTCATGACCATACGCGTATGGTCCAAATACTCATATGGTCCGGAACATATACATAAAATATACATAATAAGACATATAAAAATGTGAAGATGTGGTATGATTGCTTAAGAGACAACTCTCCACAAGAGACCAAAATGACACAGAACACATAAACAAGCAACGTGTCCACCGCAATATTCAATAAAAATAATAGCGCTAATAGGGGTATTTCATCTATAAGAAAACATTATTACCACCAGAGATATGAACTTAATTGAAAGTCCTTTTCTAAGAGGTGCAACGTACAACAAACGTATTATAAGTGAATAGGTAACAAATAGGTAACAGGGTATTTACCGAGTGCTGGAACGGGTACATGCGCTCTAATAGGGTAATTTCATCTCTAAGAACACATTGTTACCACCAGAGACATGAACACAATTAAAAAACGATTTATTTTAAAGTGCAACGTATACCCTGCGCATTAAAAGCGAATAAGGAACGAATAAGTAACCGGGTATTATCCGAGCGCTGGAACGGGAACATACGCGCTAATAAGGATATTTCATCTATAAGAACACATTATTACCACCAGAGATATGAACACAATTGCAAAATCCTTTTCTAAAAGGTGCAACGTACAACAAACGTAAAAAAGCGAATAGGTAACGAATAGGTAACAGGGTATTAACAGAGCTCTGGAACGGGTACATGCGCGCAAATAGGGTCATTTCATCTCTAAGAACACATTGTTACCACCAGAGACATGAACACAATTGAAAATCCTTTTCTAAAAGGTGCAACGTACAACAAACGTATTATAAGAACGTATACCCTGCGCATTAAAAGCGAATAAGGAACGAATAAGTAACAGGGTATCACTTTAGCGCTGAAACGGGTACATATATTCTATTAGGGTAATTTCACCTCTAAGAACCAATACTGTTACCACCAGAGACACAAAACTATTTCTTTTTTAAAGTGTAACGCATAACACACATTTTAAAAGCGAATAAGGAACGAATAAGTAACAGGGTACCAGTCGAGCGCTGAAACGGGTACATATGTTCTTTTAGGGTTATTTCACCTCTAAGAACCGACAGTTACCACCAGAGACACAAAATCATTTCTTTTTTAAAGTGCAAAGCATAACACACGTTTTAAAAGCGAATAAGGGTCGAATAAGTAACAGGGTATCACTGAGTCGAGCGCTGAAACGGGAAGATATGTTCTATTAAGGTTATTTCACCTTTTAGAACCGACAATTACAACCAGAGACACAAAAATATTTCTTTTGTTAAAGTGAAACGCATAACACACGTTTTATAAGCGAATAAGGAACGAATAATTAACAGGATATCAGTGTAGCGGTGAAACGGGTACATAGGCGCTAATAGGGGTTTTTCAACTCAGAGAACACATAATTACCACCAGTGACATGAACACAATTAAAAAACGATTTATTTCAAGGTGCAACGTAAATCACGCGTATTAAAAGCGATTAAGGAACGAATAAGTAACAGGATATAAACCGAGCGGGTCATTTCATCTATAAGAACACATTTCATCTCTAAGAACACATTGTTATCACCAGAGACATGGACACAATTGAAAATCCTTTTCTAAAAGGTGCAACGTACAACAAACCAAGGTGTATCTCTAGTAATATTTTCAAAGACCAGGGACCCTATATGACATACACAAGACCCCATGGTCTTATCCTAAGTAATATTTACAAAGACCAAGGACCCCATATGACATACACAAGACACCATGGTCTTATCTCTAGTAATATTTTCATAAGACCAGGGACCCAATATGACATACACAAGACCCCATGGTCTTATCTCTAGTAATAATTTCATAAGACCAGGGACCCAATATGACATACACAAGACCCCATGGTCTTATCTCTAGTAATAATTTCATAAGACCAGGGACCCCATATGACATACACAAGACACCAAGGTCGTATCTCTAGTAATATTTACAAAGACCAAGGACCCCATATGACATACACAAGACACCATGGTCTTATCTCTAGTAATATTTTCATAAGACCAGGGACCCAATATGACATACACAAGACCCCATGGTCTTATCTCTAGTAATATTTTCATAAGACCAGGGACCCCATATGACATACACAAGACGCCATGGTCTTATCTCTAGTAATATTTTCAAAGACCAGGGACCCCATATAACATACACAAGACCCCATGGTCTTATCTCTAGTAATAATTTCATAAGACCAGGGAACCAATATGACATACACAAGACCCCATGGTCTTATCTCTAGTAATAATTTCATAAGACCAGGGACCCCATATGACATACACAAGACACCAAGGTCGTATCTCTAGTAATATTTACAAAGACCAAGGACCCCATATGACATACACAAGACACCATGGTCTTATCTCTAGTAATATTTTCATAAGACCAGGGACCCAATATGACATACACAAGACCCCATGGTCTTATCTCTAGTAATATTTTCATAAGACCAGGGACCCCATATGACATACACAAGACACCAATGTCGTATCTCTAGTAATATTTTCAAAGACCAGGGACCCCATATAACATACACAAGACCCCATGGTCTTATCTCTAGTAATAATTTCATAAGACCAGGGACCCCATATGACATACACAAGACACCAAGGTCGTATCTCTAGTAATATTTTCAAAGACCATGGACCCCATATGACATACACAAGACCCCATGGTCTTATCTCTAGTAATATTTTCAAAGACCAGGGACCTTATATGACATACACAAGACACCATGGTCTTATCTCTAGTAATATTTTCATAAGACCAGGGACCCTATATGACATGCACAAGACACCACGATCTTATCTTTAGTAATATTTTCAAAGACCAGGGACCTTATATGTCATACACAAGACACCATGGTCTTATCTCTAGTAATATTTTCAAAGACCAGGGACCCTATATAACATACACAAGACACCACGGTCTTATCTCTAGTAATAATTTCATAAGACCAGGGACCCCATATGACATACACAAGACGCCATGGTCTTAGCTCTAGTAATATTTTCATAAGACCATGGACCATATATTACATATACAAGACACCACGGTCTTATCTCTAGTAATATTTTCATAAGACCAAGGACAATATGACATACATAAGGTGCAAATTGAACATACCTTGTGCAATGTGACGATATGCACGGCATGACATTTCAAGGCGCTTGTGTGCATAAAATGCTTCTAATATGCGTGGCTGCACTATTTCCCGTGCATAGTCTATTCAACTTCACAGGACAGAATTTAATGCATTTCTGTTTTGTTGTGTACGCTACTGACGACCACCTAGGACAGTTTGTTAAAAATAAAACACGTTGAGACTTTGTTAATCTCACAAACAAGAAATGCCACAAAACAGTCAGCCTTAAGTTACATAGATTTAATTATGACTATTGAACGTGTAGCTAGCCTAGCTGCTACATAGATATTGATAGCAGATAGACTAGCTACTCGTTAAGTAAAAAAAATCTCTCATGGATGTGAAACTAAGCTACTGGACCAACTTCAGTGGGAATCACTGCAACACAGACGATGGAAACAGTGTCTGGTGCTGTGTTACAAGACTCAACACGAGATGATTGCCATTCATCCAGCCAAATACTACACAACAGGGGACAGTAGGACCAGGGGCAACCATAAATTTAGAAAAACTAGAGTGAAGAGGGATGTATACTACCACTCATTCTTCCCAAGAACAACTAGAGAATGGAATAAACTCCCCGAATCTGTAGTGGAGTCTGGATCTCTAGAGGACTTCAGGGCCAGAGTGAATACCATCCCCTGGACCCAGCCACATCTGAAATAGACAGCAGGATAACCAGTGTACATAGATGTAATTAATATCATATTTTATTGTAAACACCGTCCAGTTTATTTCCTGGACTTTTACTTTTGGCCAGAAGAGTGGCCTCCTGTCTGTTTGAGATGCGCCCGAGTCAATTACACTTTACTACAGAGTTCGACTCGTAGTGGGAAGAAGAAGAAGAAGAAGAAGAAATGATAAAAAAAAAAACTTTGGAGACTAAATAATTGCAGGAAAGCAGGGTTGGGTATAACGGACCCACTTGTAGAAAAATAACCATATGTTAACATAAAGTTTTGTACAGATATTATTTCATTGTAGATTAGAGAAAACATATTTGTATCAAACTTTATGAAATTAACTATACTAATATTATAGTATTGCCATACCAACGCTGTTTATTGTATTTCGTGTATAAGAAGAGGTGGTGGCAATTTTTTAATACTTTTACCCCCCCCCCCCCCAGGGGCGGATGCAGGAATTTTCGAAAGGGGGGGTGCTAACCCAGGGCACCCAGGGCAAAGGGGGGGGGGGGGGGGGTGCAAAACATATGTCCCGATACAAATGCATTGATCGGCAAAAATAAAGGGGGGGTGCGCACCCCCGGAACCCCCCTCCTGGATCCGCCACTGCCCCCCATTTTCTTTGAATTTGGGTCTTTCTAAATTTCACTCTAGTTGCTAGGGTCACCCTACCCCAACTTTGGGCCTCAATTTAAAATGTTTCATAACTTTACCCACCTGGGTCTTTGGGTCTAGGCAAACTGTAGGGATTTTTGTTTATGAATTGCAGAATGAGGAGGTGATGTCACTTTTATTGTAAACATTAGTTATTTAATACTGAGAGAGGTCAGATTCGTCTTTGAATATCTTTCTACTTTGGAAATTAAAGTACTTTAACACATTTAATACAATGATTGGTTCATCAATTAGGCAAAAGTCTTTATTCAAAATTACATTCGGGGCTCATTTTGTCCGAATTGCACTAAGACGAATGAATGACCAATCAAACACGACATGTACATCAAATACAGTTTTTCACATTGGGTTGTCGGCCTTGAAATTCTTTTACACAAACAGCGTATTTTTAAATCAGAAGTTAACTGTCATTATTTATTTTAAACAACACATTCGTCTTATTTCAGGTCAAGAGTACTTGCTATTTATCAAGCTTCCTGATCACCAAATCTTAATTATACATGTTGTAATATCATACATAAAAAAACACCGATGTTTGTTAAATAGTTTAATGTATACTCTATGCACTGAAGCCAAGAAAGGTGAGGTCTGTTCCCGTTGAAATATTGTTAGTTACCTACAATGAATTTCAACACATCTACCTCAGGTTTCAACGGGGCCCTTTGACCTCAATAACATATGAGTATAGAATTGATTGGGATTGGGATTGATACACTTTAATAGAACAAGGACTTGTATAGGCTGTTTAGCATTAGTTTTTTAATTTTTGAAGTTGAAAATTATGTTACAGGGCACAAAGGTATCTTTAAATTTATTTCTTACTGAAAATCTAAAGCTATTAAACCATTGATGTGGGTTATACATCCAGTGAGTGGGAAGATGATGATCTCAGAGGTAGAGATTAACTTATAAAGATCAGTAGCCAGCTGGGCTACGAGACCTGAAAATTGCGCTTTTTGTTCAGAAATGGCGCATAGAGTGACACATGTAAGCTCCCACATGGCGCACAATATGTTTCATTTTGTATCTAAATGTTAAGATATTGTAAAATGGATATGATATATAATATATAAAACACCCGGCCCATTGAACCTTTTACTTTCAATTCAATATCAATGTTCTAATATCACATACTACATGCAATAAATCAACTATATTTGGTGTATGGACAGTGTTCAAGCTAGTCCTTTTCACAGGGCGGTCCACCCGCCCTTACCCGAGTGCCGCCCTGTGCCCTTTGTACAGTTTCCAGGGCGCCCTGCCTTTTTTTGAAGATGGATTGTATATTATTTTGTTCGTATTGATATGATCCGCCAATAACGAAATTTTACCTGGCTTTCTTTACGACTCCAAGCTAATCAACAGTAACATCAGGTGTCACAATCTGTTGTTCTAGGTTATCCGTTTATTGGATGGGTCATTAATGATCATCAACATTAATTCATTCAAATAGAATCGGTCCTGCTTCAGGTTAAAGTTTTTGGTCAAGGTATAGTTTTTGATGAAGCTGAAGTCCAATCAACTTGAAGCTTAGTACACTTGTTGCTTATCATATGATCTTTCTAATTTTAAAGCTAACTCAGACTTTTGACCCAAATTGCATGGTCCACATGAAATAGTACATAGTACACATGTTCCCTTTGATATGATCTTTCCAATTGTAATGCCAAATTAGATTTTTTACCCCCTTTTTTAATGGTTCACTAAACATAGAAAATGATAGTGCGAGTGGGGCATCCATGTACTATGAACACATTCTTGTTAATACTTATTTTCACTGTTCACTATATGATCCTAACATTGTGCATTTACAGCTGTTTTTTGCTGTATTGCCATTAAGCACGCGCACAGCAGAGGTAGAACAATCATGCATAATACACCAGTTACTTCTAAAAATACAATGACAGCTAATCACCTTAAGACAGTACAACATTTCTTTATACATTATAATTTAAAAGCAGGTAATCCAAACATAACATTGTACTTAAAACCATTAACAAGGAAACCCTTTTAATTTGTGATCTTCCCTTATATTTCCATTTCCGCTTGTTTTCCCCACTAAAATGTTATAAATATAAATAGATTTTCTACACCATGATGTATAACACACCTACCTTTGTTGGGTGAAATCATTATTTCATAAAAAAAAATATGGCAAGAGTTGTACACATGAGAGCGCTTAGTATACAATTTCCCAAATAGTTCATGTTTCAACGGGCATTATTCTTTTTAAAGTAAGTAATCCACACTGATTTTTGAACTCGTCCAAGATAAAGCTGATTTAACCTATGAGCCCAAGACATTGCTGATTTAACCTCTGATATAAGTTGTTTCTATGTACCCTTCAAAGCATTGTGTGAGAGGAAAAAAGGCATGTGACATATACAATATGTACATGCATGGTAAGCAATGGTAATTAAAAAAAAAACTGTCCACATAATTCGCAAGCCTATACCAATCAATCAAAATCTTTAGAAAAAATCTAGGACAAGTTTTATGATAAATGGGTCTCATTGGGGTCTAAGCGTGACGCGGGATTGCCGATTATTTTGTAAGCGTGAAACGTGAAAGTCAAATTATTGTGTCGTGAAAACGGGAAATGAGGTCTAGCGGGATCCAGGAAATGACAAAAAAATGAGAATTGCTTACGTACATAGTGTAAGCGGGAAACGGGAATGTGACAAAACAGTAAGCGGGATCCGGGATCGGCACACCCCAATGAGACCCCCTGATAACAAAAAGAATCTGCAGCTTATCGTTCAAACTTTTGAACAGGACAGGAGTCAGAAAATGTCTCAAAAGCACATATACTTTAAAAGGGTAAAGAAATAATCTTCTACCAATCTTCTGAAAAACAATATGAACTGACGGCAACGCCTATTCACATTAGGAAAAAAACAAATTATACAACGGTATTATATAGTTAACATGGTTAAGAATTAATCTAAGAAAGTTTCAATAAATTCTAAAATTTTAGAAGAAATGGAGGATACACCATATACACTCCCCATATATAGCAATGAACAGTCAAATATTTGCTAAGCGAAAACCCAATTAATTTGTGGAAGTTTGTTTGAACGAAATTCATTCACTGGTTTAGAAAAGTATATTTACGCAAAAAAGAAGCAGTTGGTACATATAGCAAAGAATACAATTTTCTTAAAAAAAGAAGAGAGGAAACAGCTAGTGCAAACATTTTTAGATATTAGAAAGTTATTAGAATTTCTTTGAGAACAGTGATACTAAGTTGTTAACAG
Source organism: Mytilus edulis (assembly GCF_963676685.1). Lineage (NCBI taxonomy): Eukaryota > Metazoa > Mollusca > Bivalvia > Mytilida > Mytilidae > Mytilus > Mytilus edulis. The sequence goes on from NC_092346.1 coordinate 16,463,518, forward strand.
AAATACTTTGTGGTGAAAGAAATATACGGGGTAGGCACTTAAAGTTAACCATCGAGGGACGTTAACTACCGAGGGTAGTAATGAATATTCATCTTTACCGGATGATTGACAGCGATGTAAATAAAAACATGAGAGTGATTACCGTGTGTCAACGTCATATCAAATTAATTCAATTTAATTGTTAGAAATACTGTTTTCTGCTGAAAATTAAAAAATAAATAAAATTGAATGGAATGGAATGGAATTGAGCTATGTACAATACAGTAAATATTAGCAATTAGAACTAGACGGTAGACAAGCATATTTTGCATATTGATTCTTTTTTGCATGCCTATTTGGTTATATTATAATGCACTAATTGTTTTGATACTGTTTAATGTTTAAATAAGACCCATATGTGAACCATTTATGCACTTTTAATATAAAGATCAGATTCACACAGGATCATACAGTTCGAGCTAACTATTTTATGTACGAGAGCTATTACTAATGTAACGGTGATGCTGAGATAATCTCCCTTTGCTAGAATATGGGATGACGCAAAATGAACTATATCACTGTGCAAGAACGGAATAGCAAAGTGAATATATAAATCAAACTGTATTGGGATGATTTGGTAAACGTTTATCCAACTTACTGGATATTTTATGAAAGATTTTGCCATTTGTATAGAGGAATTATACCTTTTCAAATAAACTTGGGAGAATAATACACTAATTATAGAATTTTTAGCAACTTAAACGAACTAATCTTGTCAAATATACATCAAATTCATTGTCTTTGAATGTAAATTTGTTGCGTGCAATTGTTAAATATTTAATGCGATGAGTGTTATTATAGCCTGAAATGAGATTTTGATTACAATGATTAAGAAAAAATCCTGATTACTTCAAACGCAATACTTCAAAATGCGAGTCTTAATTATTGTCGCAATAATAAAAACCTCGCATTAATTTCTGAATTTACAGACATCTGTACCGTCAGCGTACCGTGATCTGTTAAAGGTTTTTTTTAATAGTTAATTCCGGTGTCACTTTGTCTCTTTTAGAGAGTTGTCTCATTGGCAATCATGCTATATCTTCTTTTTTTTATATAATAAAACAAAAACCTGAACGACTTTACATTATAAATTAAAATGCATCCTAGTCGTGATGGAGACAGAGTCAAATGAACAAATGGACTAGATGAAACTGAACGAAAAAAAGAAAGAAAACACCAATTTGATCTGATAGGGGTGAATTCTATTCTTTATTAATTCAAACTCGAGTTTGGTTTGGAACCGTATCTATTGCGATTATTACCCAAGGACAGATATTACATATCTAAACTTCGATGCTCGAATTTGAAGTTACCTATTGAGACGGGTAGATGGGCGGGGATCGCGAGGGAAAATAGAATATGTACATTATGTAATGAGGGAATATGGGATGAGTTTCATATATTGTTTACCTGTAAAAATGCTGATGTTTCTGCTCTTAGATCAAAGTTTGTACCAAATTACTATGTAATGAATCCAAGCAAGAAGAAATTCACTGGCTTGTTGTCTATATGTAACGTACAAGTTCAAAGGAAATTATCAATTTTCGTGAAGAAAATCATAAAATACTTAATCTAATTATACCAATTGTCTTTTAAAATATACTATGTATTTGTGTTTCGTTTGTCCTGTCTCGCTATGTATTATCTTAATATGGTTGTATATATTATTGTCCTCTTGTACACAAGTATGTGTCTGAGGTTATGAATAAAATCTTGAAATCTTGATACGAGAAAAGATTATATTTGCTTCGGCTTTTTCCATTTGCGCCAATCTGCACTTAATTAGCGCCTATTTTTGTGTGATTAAATGATGATACCCATGAGCTCAACATGTGTCTATACACACATTTATCTATATTGTAGCTTGTGTTCATTGAATTGCTGCGTTTGGTTAAACAAGTTTAATTTTATCATCTAAATTTATCAGACCTAACCTTTCGAATCAATTTGGCGCAAATTAAAAAATGTCAATGTGCGCAAATGAAAAAAAATATGCTTTTTCAAAATTGGCGTAATTGTCATACGTACATTCACCGATCACATATTACTGGTTAGATTAAAAAATAATATATTATTTAGATTAAGAAGTACTTTAAGAAATTGATTGATTGTTGTTTGCCATCAGTACAGCCGCAAATATTTCAGACAAGTTCAGGGAGAAAACTAAATAATGAATACAATAGGGAATGTTACTGGTCAATTAAATGTCATCAGTCATTCAGAGTGAAGTATAGATACGAAACTTTGGACTGTCGATTGAAAATAGTTTGTTTTGATAACAACCGCCGGTAGGTATAGACAAATACGGTTGATAGACGGTATATAGGAGCACTAAATTCTATGTTAACCACCGACAGTAGGTATAAAGAAATACTATTGAAAGACGGTATATAAAGGAGCACTATATTTTACGTTAACCACCGACGGTAGGTATAAAGAAATACTGTTAATAGACGGTATATAGGAGCACTATATTGTATGTTAACCACCGACGGTAGGTAAATTCAGATTCTTTTGACAGACGGTATATATGAGCACTATATACGGACCATATAATACGTTATATTGACCATCGACGGTAGGTATAAATAAAAACTGTTGATAGACGGTTTATAGGAGCACTTTATTGTATGTTAACCACCGACAGTATGTATAGACACATAATTTTAATAGACAGCACTATATTTTACGTTAACCACCGACGGTAGGTATAGACAAATACTTTTGATATACGGTATATAGGAGTACTGTATTGCTTGTTAACCACCGATGGTAGGTATAAACAGGTACTGTTGATATACGGTATATAGGAGTACTATATGTCATGTTAACCACCGACGGTAGGTATAGACTAAATACTGTTGATAGACAGTATATGGCAGGACTATATTGCATGTTAACCACCGACGATAGGTATAGACAAATACTGTTGATATACGGTATATAGGTGCACTGTATTGCATGTTAACCACCGACGGTGGGTATAGAAACAGGTTAGAAACATAGTGTTGATAGACGGTATATAGGAGCACTATATTGCATATTAACCACCTATGGTAGGTTTAGAAAAATACTGATAATAGACGGTATATAGGTGCACTGTATTATATGTTAACCACCGATGGTAGGTATAGACAGGTACTGTTGATATACGGTATATAGGAGTACTGTATGGCATGTTAACCACCGACGGTAGGTACAGACAAATACTGTTGATAGACGATATATAGGAGTACTGTATGGCATGTTAACCACCAACGGTAGGTTTAGAAAAAAAAATAATAATAGACGGTAGGTACAGACAAATACTGTTGATATACGGTGTATAGGAGCACTATACTGTATGTTAACTACCGACAGTAGGTATAGACAAATACTGTTGATAGACGGTATATAGGAGCTCTATATTGTATGTTACCTATCGACGGTAGGTATAGACACATACTGTTGATAGACGGTATATAGGAGCACTATATTGTATGTTAACTACCGACAGTAGGTATTAGACAAATACTGTTGATAGACGGTATATAGGAGCACTATATTGTATGTTAACTACCGACAGTAGGTATAGACAAATACTGTTGATAGACGGTATATACACATGTAGGAGCACTATATTGTATGTTAACTACCGACAGTAGGTATAGACAAATACTGTTGATAGACGGTATATAGGAGCACTATATTGTATGTTAACTACCAACAGTAGGTAAAGACTAAAACTTTTGATGGACTGTATTTGTAATAGCACTATATCGTATGTTAATCACCGACGGTAGGTAAAGACAAATACTGTTGATAGACGGTATATAGGAGCACTATATTGTATGTTAACTACCGACAGTAGATATAGACAAATACTGTTGATAGACGGTATATAGGAGCACTATATTGTATGTTATCTACCGACAGTAGGTATAGACACATACTGTTGATAGACGGTATATAGGAGCACGATATTGTATGTTAACTACCGACAGTAGGTATAGACAAATACTGTTGATAGACGTTATATAGGAGCACTATATTGTATGTTAACCACCGACGGTAGGTATAGACAAATACTGTTGATATACGGTGAAAAGGAGTACTGTATTGCATGTTAACCACCGACGGTAGATATGGATAAATACTGTTGGTAGACGGAATATAGGAGCATTATATCGCATGTTAACTACCGACGGCAGGTTTAGAAAAAAAATAATAATAGACGGTATATAGGAGCATTTTATTGCATGTTAATCACCGACGGTAGGTATAGACAACTGTCATTAGAATGTGTAATGGAGCACTGTATTGTATGTTAACCACCGACGGTAGGTACAGACAAATACTGTTGATATACGGTATATAGGAGCACTAAATTGTATGTTAACCACTGACGGTAGGTATAGACAAATACTGTTGATAAACGGTAAATAGGAGTACTGTATTGCATGTTAACCACCGACGGTAGGTATAGATAAATACTGTTGGTAGACGATATATAGGAGCACTGTATTGTTATTGGTTGCTGTCTTTGATATTAATTTTACGTTTATCGTTTCAGCATTAATCGGGCTGTTAGTTTTCGTTTTTCGTCACATCTAGTCAGGAATGGGTTTTAATAGCATTTTACATGAATACATATGTGTAACTCATGGCTGATTCACATTCGTTTGTCTTTGGTGGATAAGTTTCCCATTGGCAATATTACCACATATCTTCTGAATTTTCATTGCATCATCTAAACATGTAAAATTCGTATATAGAAAATATATACGTATAGATAATACATATATAATATAAAAAAGTAGATGTTGTATGATTGTCAATGAGACAACAGTAGTGTTTGTGGGACAGAATGACCCCCATTAAGGTGGACGTCGGACGCTGAAGCCATATTCGAAAGTTGGCGCAGACGCCGACGCCATATTTGGGCCTTAAGGTGTCAGACCACCAATTAAAAATCCCTATCTGTTCAACCAAATTTTTCAATTTTCACAGCTTTCTAAATATTTTACCTTAAGTTTAACTTCAAGGAAACCAGGTATATCCTGAATTGTACATGTATTACCTTCCTACATGCCAATTTTCAACCAATGTTTAAAGTCTTGTAACAAATTTCTGATTTTGAAATGACAGGTACTACCAAAATAACTCCCGGTTTTCTGGAAATCTTGAATTAGTGTACTATGTAGCGCATTAATCCTGAATTTTTAATGCAAACTCATAGACAAGTGAATTTTGGCTCAAAATGGTCTAAATATATTTCCCTTTCACCAAAAGTTTCATTTCTGCAAATTTGTTGGTTAGTTTAAGTAAACAATGACATCAAAGCACTATTTTGTGTCAAAGTAGGACTACTTTTACATACGTTCTAAATTGGAGGGAGTAATTGGTGGTCTGACACCTTAAAGCGGACGCCATAGTCGACCCTGAAATCAAGACGCAAACTTCGGGTTGGACCATGTTACTCGGACATCGAGACGCCGACGCCATATTTGGGCTTAAATCCTGGACGCTATATCTTAATGTTTGACCAGGCTACCCTCCAGGGTGAATACTTTTAGTGACCCTAGAAAGAGTTTTTCAAGACTTGAGACCTGCTATACATCCATGTAGGTGTTTTAAGATTTTTTTTTCTTTTTTTCTGTTTTTTTTCTTTCTTTTTTCATTATTTTTTTTTGTATCATTATTTTTCATTTAATCAAATAGAGCTATGAGTTTACTGTCATTCTGAATCGTGTCAGTGGATGAAAAGTTGTTGATAATGTTCTTCATCTCGAGTCCCGACATCTCAATTTGACGTAATAAATGCAATACAGGCCACATGTATCTGAATCATCGGGTTGGATTTGATTGCAAACCACACAGTATTTCGGTCCATTGACGATGAGTACATTTCTGAAATAGCGTTGGTACTTTTCCGGTAATCGTCCTAAGGAGTCGAAAAATTCTAATGGACCCGATGCGGGGAAATGAAATGCAACCCAATGACTCCCCTTTTGATCACAGTTGTCCGTATTGACCACAAACCTTCTACGCCTGTCGCTCACATATCTAGGCAAGTCTTCTGCACAGCAAACGGTCACGTGCAATCCACTCAAAGCATCCTCTACATCTTTCCCGGTCATCGTTAAGGGCAATGCCGTTTTTATTCCCACAACCTTGCTGACGTCCACGTAGGTGAGCAAACACTAAGTACTCCGCAATCCTGACAGGCGATGAGATCTTTCCGTGTTTCAGCATCCTCTGACGAAATATGTGTTTTCTCGTCGGCAATATCTTCTTCTGATGAGACCGAACTATCGTCTTCAAAAGTATTCGAGAGACGGTCGTCATCCCTCTGTCCGTCTGGTGTCTCTCCTTGACCGACCTGCAAGACCTCTGTGTGCAATCTGGAGGCTTCTGGGGTTCTAGCTTTTAGGTCAACAAGAAAGTACCCGAAAGGTGTCCTCTTTGCCTCTTCAAATTTCCAGAGAAAGAAGTCCCCTCGAGAAGGATACATCTGTCGGCCAAGAGTCACGATTGACTGTCGATCAATGGGGTTATTAAAGAGAATGAGATAATGACAGTTTCGTCTCTGGGTGGGGTCTTTGCCAAAGTATAAATTCTGATTAAAAACGGCGACCGATAAATTCCTATGGTGACACCCTTCCGTAAACAAATCATTTATTCTGGAGTCTTTGTCCGATGTCGACATGAGGTCATCTAATTGGATCATGTTTCGAATGTTGGGATCGAAAAAATCGTCCCTTTCGAGATCAAAAGGAATTCCACGAATGAATTCAACGCGTGGAAGCACTGCATGTTCGTTGTATTTCCTCGTAAAGAGGTTGCCACCTTTTATACAACCAAACGATCCTGTCTGGACTAGGACTTCACAGTTTTTTTATGTGTTGAAACAAATAAAATAAAATAAGTTTTATCGCAGGAGGTTGGACCGGACACAATCATGGTGAAATGGTGTCTATACACGAAAGCCTTCTGCTGCTGCTTTTGCTGCTGCTGCTTCTTTTTCTGCTGCTGCTGTTACTGCTTTTGCTGCTGCTGGGTAACACCTGGGTGGTATAGTGGCTCATCGGAAGAATGCTTACTTCTTATATGTCTTTGAAGATCGTGCGGCCACACATACACTTTACAGCAAATATTGCAATTAAACATACTCGTAATTTCCTAAATGACAGTGAGTAGTTTCCTCTTATAGATTTACTTCACTTCCTTCGAAAATATAGCAAGAGAAGTACATGGTCATCTTTTAGACGACATATTTGAAGATGATCGTATCTCAAAACAAATTCGATGTGATACAATTCATTCCTGGTTACCGTGAAATAGACTGGTTTCCCAAACGTCACGTCCGTGATATCTTCATTTAATCGTATCGACTGGAGAATATGGAGATATTTTCCCTAACGTACGACTGGTGCACGAAATCGGAACAGAAGTACATACGTCTCGTTTAGGCGTCTAATTCCGGTATGAACGACACCTTCAATGCACATTCCCACGATCCATCCAACGTATAGCGTTTTGCAAGGCGCACTTTGAAATTGCCACGAACGTTATTTTCAAACGATGGATGAAAGCGAGTTTTCGCTATTAATAAATAAACAAAACTCGTCCATAGTGTTAATTCCAGTGAAACCTTTAGTATCTCTCTTACAGCTTTGTTATACTCAAAGCCGTATTTAAGGAAATAAACGGAAATAGTAATTGATTGCTTAACGTCCAGTGGCAAATAATTCATGAATGTTTAGAACACGTTAACCATAAATACAATAGGTATAGGTCTTGTAAAAGAGGCCACCCCGCGGGATAAAGAGTATATTGGATAGGAACATAAATTTTGCCCTGCAATAGGCTAAAATGTGTTGTGTATAAGTACAGTAGACTAATTTATCTTCTATACGGTTGAAATAATTTTTATAGTCAATACAATTTTTTGTGTTTCTGTATAATTAATGAATCCTCCTGATCATCTTTCTTCCTTAAGCATTTAGTAATCTTCATCATAATTTTATGTTAAGGACTATATAGACATACAACTTGTTTGATTGGACCGTATGCTAAGAGACGGCCACCTACAGAGCCAGAATCATCTCATTTATACCGGTTCAAACCGGTTCTTGTTTCTCTGCACGGACATAATTCTTGCACGTGCACAAACAAACAAAAAATGCTACTGCAATTATATACTGTAACAGTCGTATTTGTTTGTATTCCTTTATAATTTTTTTATAGTTTAACATCCCATAATTCTTAATTCCTTATATTTAAGCAGCCGTATATTTCTCTATTCGATATATTTTACCAGTCCCTATTTCACTATTCTTTATATTTCTTTTGGTCATATTTCTTTATTCTTTATTTTTTTCGCCCATATCATTCTTTATTTATTTTTTCGTCCATTATTCTCTATTCTGTAAACCCAATCCAAACTCCTTGTATATAAATATTGATTGATTAAATATATTATCCGTGTATTTTTGAAGATAATAACCAACTACGACCGTGGAATTTTCAAATATATAGTTAAGATTATGTTAAATGAGAAACAATTTTAAATGACCAGACGTGGTTTTAGTTAATCATTTGGGTAGAAATCCTAATCATATGATAGTAATTATATGTGGTTGAAATGAGTTGGAATGCAATAGGTGTCAGACCACCAATTAAAAATCCCTATCTGTTCAACCAAATTTTGCAATTTTCACAGCTTTCTAAATATTTTACCTTAAGTTTAACTTCAAGGAAACCAGGTATATCCTGAATTGTACATGTATCACCTTCCTACATGCCAATTTTCAACCAATGTTTAAAGTCTTGTAACAAATTTCTGATTTTGAAAAGACAGGTACTACCAAAATAACTCCCGGTTTTCTGGAAATCTTAAATTAGTGTACTATACACTAGTAAATGTGCCACGTATGATAATCATGCGAAAATCATGCGTAAATCATGCGTATTTTTCGCACGGAAAACGCCCAAATCGAGCTACATCCGATAATCATGCGTAAATTTTCGCATGATTTCCACATGATTCCCACATGAAAATCATGCGTAAAGAACTACATGCGAATAACATGAAATAAGTTTACGCATGATTTACGCATGATTCACGCATGTATTGGCCTTCGTGCGCATATCATGCGTGGCACTTTTGCCTGTGTTGTATAGGGGCATAACTCACGAACTATAAAAGAGACGCCCTTCAATTTCAAATTTTATCTGTGTGTTTTAGTAATTGGCATAGTGTATAAGTTGAATTTATAACATTTGGTTGAGGCAAACGGAAACCATTTCTGGGAACGTACCCGACAAACGGACTGGACTGACGGACAAGGGCTAGACTAAACTTGTCCCACGCCTAGCGGCGGGGGCATAAAAAATGTGTTTGATACCCATAATTCGTGACAGTAACATTTGTATTCCTTTTTCTTAATTTAAAGTCTTCTTAGACAGGCGATTTCCTTCGTGTGTATCGCCAATTAATATATTTTACACAGAAGCAAAAGAATTAGTTTCGGCAGCATGGTTAATCGAAGTGTAAAACCTAAGATTTTCATCCCTAGGTTTACATTTCGATAAACCATGTTGGCGAAACTATTTCCGTTGCATCTGTGTAAAATGTATCCAGGTACACACACTAATGATATTCACCGCTTAAAAAAACTTTGGTAGAAAATAAAAAATAAAAATATTTCGGTCAAGAAATATGAGAATTAGACATATTTTCCCCCGGAGAGTTTCGGTGTGTAAACTGGGTCACTGGCTAACAAACCCACCCGTTTACACGACAAAAATTTCTAGGTATAGTGTAAAATGCGTTAAAACTAAATTGATTGCGGTCAAGTTTGTTTCACTTTGTCAAAAAGGTTTTAATGAAGAAGATTTTTGTAAAAATAATAAACAGCGATGGGTGCAGAGTGAGGAAGAAAGCTCTCTTTATTCTGTGTGCCATGTGAGCTAAAAATCTGTGATAATGAATTTTAATCTGAAATTACCAATTACAATAAAAACTGTGGTAACGAATTCCACAAATTCGTTATCACAAATTTAATCAGTTAAAACAAATTCTACAATTCGTTATAACGATAAAATCGTTATAACGAATTTATCGTTATCACAAATTACAAAAAATCGTGATAAGGAATTTAATTCTTAATAACGAATTACAAGATCTGTTATAACGATTTTCACCAATTCATTATCACAAATTTAATCTGTTAAAACGAATTATAAAATTCGAGATAACAATTTAAATTCGTGATTTCGAATTCAAATAATTTTATATTTTTGGGAGGTCCTAAATGGGCTTCCGTAGAAAGCAATACTACTGAATGTTTCACGATTGTCATGTTAATAAGATAAGAAATCCAAAAATTAAAAAGATAAAGACAAATATTTTATGTATTGATATCAAACATTTTAATCCAATTCTCTTTACACAGGAATAGTTCCGCCTACTGCATTGAGTAACAGTTTTTCTGATTAATATAAATAGTATATCTTGGAGAATTCTTACAGTTGTTATAAACATGTATAAGCAGTTAATTATTTAAGAGGTAGAAGATTCTTTTCAGAATTATCACAGACTTATTACCTAGGGGTTGGGTAAGCGTTTATCAAAGACAAATTCTCGTCCATTTTCGAGAATATACCGTCCACTCTTAAGGGTATGACGTCACTTTAAAGGGTAGTCTGATATTAAGGTATAGCGTCCAAGTTTAAAGCCCAAATATGGCGTCGGTGTCTCGATGTCCGAATCATACGGTCCAACCTCAAATTCGCGTCCCGATTTCATGGTCGACCATGGCGTCCGCGTTAAGGCCCAAATATGGCGTCGGCGTTCACACCCGGGTCCAAATATAGCGTCAGCGTCCGACGTCCACCTTTATGGGTTCATTCTGTCCCACAAACACTACTGACAACTCTCCACAAGAGACCAACATGGCACAGAAATTAACAACTATAGGTCACCGTACGGCCTTCAACAATGAGCACAGCCCATACCGCATAGTCACCTATAACAAGTCCCGAAATGACAATGTGAAACAATTTAAACGAAAAAACTAACGACCTAATTTATATACAAAAAATGAACGAAAACAAATATGTAACATATAAACAAACGACAACCACTGAATTACAGTCTCCTAACTTGGGACAGGCACATACATACAGAATGTGGCGGGGTTAAACATGTTAGTGGGATCCCAAACCTCCAAAAACCTTGGACTTTGGTGTAACAGTACAACATAAGAACGAACTATAAAAATCAGTTGAAAAAGGCTTACTCATCAGATGGAAAAAAATACAAATATATAAGATCCATACAATACATACAGACCATATATCGAAACCAATATATACTAAGCATTCAGCCAATCAAACAAAATCTTAGAACCAAAGATCATTTTCACACTGTATATGGGTTAGAGATCTTAAAACAGAGTTTTTTTTGGACACTGTATATGGGTCAGAGATACAGTTTGTATACAGACTGTATCTAAAAATTAGACCCATAGATAAAGCATACAGAAAATGCATACAGACTGTATATAAGAGCCACAGGCAGTGCACACACTTTATCTTGCAGTAACAGACAAAACATACAGATTTTTATTTCAACTTGGAACAACTTACAATGCATACATACTGTGTCTCTGATCCATAGACATTGTTAACCGACTAAATCTAAGATATACCGACAATAGAAGTATCTTAGACTCATAGTCAAAGCATATAAACAATGTATAAAGACTAAGAACGACGTACAATACATAAACTTAATTTAATTTACAACAAAGAAAATGCATACAGACTGTATCTGGGAAGCACAGACAATACATTGACTGTGTGTAATCAAAGAACCTTTGTGAGCACGCTCACATACTTCACAGCCCGACATTGTCACTAAGCAAACAAAATTTCAACAGATTATTTAGTTCAAACACGCATGAAATTCTGTTGTGTAATTTCAGAAGATATGCAGAAGTATATTTAGGCCGAAATTCTAAGTTCAGAAGGCATAGTTCCTAATTCCTTACAAGAGTACACACGTTGAAATTTCTCGCCTTATTTATGTTGATAGACCTAAATATAAAGTTTTACTACATTTATCACATAAACTTATTAATAACATGACCAAAGAAAATGAGATCAAGGTCATATGACCAAAATGAGGAATACATTTACACCTTACAATCATTCAATACAAATCAGGTCAAATATACAAGACATATTTCATATAATATCTGAGATATAGACTTGACCACCAAAAACGTAACCCTTTTCATTGATCCATGAAACGATGGCGAGGTCAAGTGAAAACTGTCTGATGGGCATGCTGACCAAGGTACGCAAATACTAAACATAGTTACCCATAATATGAGAGAAATTACAAAAACTTTTAACTTTTTTTCAAGTAGTCACTGAACCATGAAAATGAGTTCAAGGACAATGGACATGTGACAGACGGAAACTTCCAAACTTAAGGCATCTGTATTTAAAGTATGGAGCATCCAGGTCGTTCGCCGTCTAAAATATAAAGCTTTTAACAAGTGAACTAACGCTGTCGCCGCCGCATCATCATTCCTATGTCGAGCTTTCTGCGACAAAAGTCGCAGGCTCGACAAAAACAAGAATGTGTCCATCGTACACCGTTCCCCACTTGCCCTATCATTTTCTTTGTTCAGTGGACCGTGAAATAGGGGAAAAAAACCTTCTTTGGCATTAAGCTTAGAAAAAAACATATTATTGGAAACATATGTACTAAGTTTCAAGTTTATTGGACCTGACCTTCAACAAAAACTACCTTGACCAAAACATTTAACCTGAAGCGAGAAAACGGACGAAGGAGCAGACGCATAGACCGGAAAACTAATGCCCATTTACTATCGTAGGTGGGGCATAAAAAAATTAATCATGATTTCCTGCCAATATGCACATTTACATAGCATGTCCTAACTATCTAAAAAATTCATGAAACTCTGTTGTGGTCTTTAGACAGATTTTATGACAAACTGTTGTAGGAGTATATAGGAAATCAATGAATTGATAATTTCATAATTTCCTCATTATCTACAAAGATTTATAAAACTCTGTTATGTGGTTTCAGAGGAGTTGCAATAACGAGAACAGGACTGACAGACCGATGGATCAAAAACATTGTACCATAAAGAACTTTGTTTGGTTTGGTATAATAAAGGGTCTGCTAAATAATGTAAGGCTGAGATAAATTAGTCATTTGGTCACAACAGTTTTTTGTCGAGGTTCGTTTTGTTCAGTCTGTGATGTTCTTTGTTGTGTTTTGCATTCTGTTGTTTGTTTTTTAATCTTTCTCTTTTTTTTGCCGTGGTTTTGTCATTTTATTATTGACTTATGTGTTTGAATAAGCCTTTAGTATCTTTCGCCTCTCTCTTCGGTCAATTTGATTATGTGGGACATACAGATTTAGACCCAAACTTGTCTCTGATTGTTTCGTGATTATTGCAGATGTAAATCATACTATAAAATTGAGTATGGAAATGGGGAATGTGTCAAGGAGACAACAACCCGACCATAGAGCAGACAACAGCAGAAGGCCACCGATAGATCTTCAATGTAGCGAGAAACTCCCGCACACGGAGGTGTCCGTCAGCTGGCCCCTAAACAAATATGTATACTAGTTCAGTGATAATGGACGTCATACTAAGCTCCGAATTATACACAAGAAACTAACATTATAAATCATACAAGACTAACAAAGGTCAGAGGCTCCTAACTTGGGACAGGCGCAAAATTGCGGCGGGATTAAACATGTTTTTTTAGATCTCAACCCTCCCCTATACCTGTAGCCAATGTAGAAAAAACAAACGCGAAACAATATACGCACAGTAAAACTCAGTTTAAGAGAAGTCCGAGTCCGATGTCAGAATATGAAACAAAAGAAAATAAACAAAATGACAATAATACATAAATAACAACACACTACTAGCAGTTATTGACATGCCAGAACCAGACCTTAATTAAACTGATTGAAAGATTATGTCTTCATCATATGAATATCAGGCACAATCCCTCCTGTTAGGGGTTTAGTATTATACCGTCATGAAATATACAACCCTCTTATTTACAATATCATTTGATCAACACCTATTTACAAGGGTCTATTTGATATGATTTTTTTCATTGTTGAAGGCTGTATGGTTGCATATAACTGCTTACATCCACTTTATTTGAACTTGAGTGGATACATGTAGGCGTCTCCACATCTCCGTATTTTTACAGTATTGTATCAGTACTGTTACCTAATAACAGGACAAAACAAGACAGCAATTTGACAAAACTAAAGACATACATACTTGATTTTACTTTTCTAAAGATATAAACAAAATTTTCATAGTTCGTATCTGAACATGTACACAGCCATGGGAATTTTAAGGGACTATATTTCAGTGTGCATATATTTAGTAGCTAATCTGGCTACTTCCTGTTTATCAGACCGGTACATTAGAAAAGAATTGTGACAATATATCCAATCTTTTCAAAAACCAAAGACTAACGTCACTAGGAGCAGAAGTTAGTTGTCATAGATACTCTAGATAGAAAGATAATCTGCCACTTTTATAAAAGGGACTACACATAGTTTTTGAAAGGGTATAATCGGTTTGTGCCGAAATTACTTTCTTTAGTCCAGAAACTCATTTGTGCTAAATGGTAATCTCCACCCACATTTAGGACTGGTAGTTATTTGTAGTTTTTATCAACAGCTTGCACTTTTTCTAAATTATATTTGCTTCTTTTAAGACTGACCAAAACTGTTTTTTTACCATTGTGGTTTGATTAAGGTAGTGTATATCAAACAGCTGTTGGAAATATTTTGGACAACCCTCTTATTTACAATATCATTTGATCAACACCTAGTGGTCTTTGGTGGTATCTCGCATAACATTAATAAGGTCTTTTTTAAAAGTCAACTTGAAATTATTGGTCCCATATTTATGTGCTATAGCAAATGTATGGGCTGCTGATCTGCATATATGATAGCAATATATTCTTATGTTTTCAATGACCCCTTATTTCTTCACTCCACTTTATAAGATAGAAATAAATGTTATTCCATATTTTATTGGTTTTTTCAAAGGTATCATAATTTAGACATAAAGACAAAACTAAGCACAGTGAAAAAAGTCTACTCTGTCCTGTACAGTTTGAGATGTTTTTGTTGTTCAATCTTTGTCACTTGTATGGAAACACTAAATCTTGATAACCTACAACAGAAATATTATCACTTTTATTTCAATTCAATTGTTGCAGTTATCATGCATGTAATAGAGAAAATGATAAATTAGACCAGATCTCCACATTAATAATATCAAAAGTAGAGGCTTCAATGAGCCTGTGTCACTCACATGATACTTTTATTTACAATTGATGCATGATACAGAAATTGTCCATACCAACCGTCAGTGTTTACCATACAATACAGTACTTCTATACACTGTCTGTATACAGTATTTGTCGGATTTTGTCCATACCTATCGTCGATGTTTGACATAAAATACAATACTCCTATATACCGTATATCAACAGTATTTGTCTATACCTACCGTCGGTGGTTAACATACAATACAGTCCTCCTATACACCGTCTATCAACAGTATTTGTCTATACCTATCGTCAGTGGTTAATATACGATATAGTACTCCTTTGCACCGTCCATCAACAGTATTTGTCTATACCTACCGTCGGTGGTTAACATGCAATAAAGTGCTCCTATATACCGTCTATCAACAGTATTTGTCTATACCTACCGTCGGTGGTTAACATACAATATAGTGCTCCAATAAACCGTCTATCAACAGTATTTGTCTATACCTACTGTCGGTAGTTAACATACAATATAGTGCTCCTATATACTGTCTATCAACAGTATTTGTCTATACCTACCGTCGGTAGTTAACATACAATATAGTGCTCCCATATACCGTTTATCAACAGTATTTGTCTATACCTACCGTCGCTGGTTAACATACAATATAGTGCTCTTTGATACCGTCTATCAACAGTATCTGTCTATACCTGCTGTCGGTAGTGGCTCCTATATACCGTCTATCACCAGTATTTGTCTATACCTACCGTCGGTGGTTAACATAATATATAGTGCTCCTATATACCGTCTATCAACAATATTTGTCTATACCTACTGTCGGTAGTTAACATACAATATAGTGCTCCCATATACCGTCTATCAACAGTATTTGTCTATGCCTACTGTCGGTAGTTAACATACAATATAGTGCTCCTATATACCGTCCATCGCCAGTATTTGTCTATACCTACCGTCGGTGATTAACATACGATATAGTGCTATTACATATACCGTCTATCAAGAGTTTTAGTCTTTACCTACTGTTGGTAGTTAACCTACAATATAGTGCTCCTATATACCGTCTATCAACAGTAATTGTCTATACCTACTGTCGGTGGTTAACATACAATATAGTGTTCCTATATACCGTCTATCAAGAGTTTTAGTCTATACCTACTGTTGGTAGTTAACATACAATATAGTGCTCCTATATGCCGTCTATCAACAGTATTTGTCTATACCTACCGTCGGTGGTTAACATGCAATATAGTCCTTCTATATACTGTCTATCAACAGTATTTGTCTATACCTACCGTTGGTGGTTAACATGCCATACAGTACTCCTATATACCGTATATCAACAGTACCTGTCTATACCTACCATCGGTGGTTAACAAGCATTACAGTACTCCTATTAACCGTCTAGTAATACTATTTTTCTCTACCTACCGTCGGTGGTTAACATATAATACAGTGCACCTATATACCGTCTATTATCAGTATTTTTCTAAACCTACCATCGGTGGTTAACATGCAATATAGTGCTCCTATATACCGTCTATCAACACTATGTTTCTAACCTGTTTCTATACCAACCGTCGGTGGTTAACATGCAATACAGTGCATCTATATACCGTCTATCAACAGTATTTGTCTATACCTACCGTCGGTAGTTAACATACAATATAGTGCTCCTATATACCGTGTATCAACAGAATTTGTCTATACCTACCGTCGGTGGTTAACATACAATATAGTGCTCCCATAAACCGTCTATCAACAGTATTTGTCTATACCTACTGTCGGTAGTTAATATACAATATAGTGCTCCTATATACCATCTATCAACAGTATATGTCTATACCTACCGTCGGTGGTTAACATACAATATAGTGCTCCAATATACCGTCTATCAACAGTATTTGTCTATACCTACCGTCGGTAGTTAACATACAATATAGTGCTCCTATATACCGTGTATCAACAGTATGTGTCTATACCTGCTGTCGGTAGTTAACATATAATATAGTGCTCCTATATACTGTCTATCAACAGTATTTGTCTATACCTACCGTTGGTAGCTAACATACAATATAGTGCTCCTATATACCATTTATCAACAGTATTTGTCTATACCTACCGTCGATGGTTAACATACAATATAGTGCTCCTATATACCGTCTATCAACAGTATTTGTCTATACCTACTGTCGGTAGTTAACATACAATATAGTGCTCCTATATACCGTTTATCAACAGTATTTGTCTATACCTACCGTCGCTGGTTAACATACAATATAGTGCTCTTTGATACCGTCTATCAACAGTATTTGTCTATACCTACTGTCGGTAGTGGCTCCTATATACCGTCTATCACCAGTATTTGTCTATACCTACCGTCGGTGGTTAACATAAGATACAGTGCTCCTATATACCGTCTATCAACAGTATTTGGCTATACCTACCGTCAGTGGTTAACATACAATATAGTGCTCCTATATACCGTCTATCACCAGTATTTGTCTATACCTACCGTCGGTGGTTAACATACAATCTACATGTAGTGCTCCCATATACCGTCTATCAACAGTATTTGTCTATACCTACTGTCGGTAGTTAACATACAATATAGTGCTCCTATATACCATCTATCAACAGTATATGTCTATACCTACCGTCGGTGGTTAACATACAATATAATGCTTCCATATACCGTCTATCAACAGTATTTGTCTATACCTACTGTCGGTAGTTAACATACAATATAGTGCTTCTATATACCGTCTATCAACAGTATTTGTCTATACCTACCGTCGGTGGTTAACATACAATATAGTGCTCATATATACCGTCTATCAACAGTATTTGTCTATACCTACCGTCAGTGGTTAACATACGATATAGTACTCCTTTGCACCGTCCATCAACAGTATTTGTCTATACCTACCGTCGGTGGTTAACATGCAATATAGTGCTTCTATATACCGTCTATCAACAGTATTTGTCTATACCTACCGTCGGTGGTTAACATACAATATAGTGCTCATATATACCGTCTATCAACAGTATTTGTCTATACCTACCGTCAGTGGTTAACATACGATATAGTACTCCTTTGCACCGTCCATCAACAGTATTTGTCTATACCTACCGTCGGTGGTTAACATGCAATAAAGTGCTCCTATATACCGTCTATCAACAGTATTTGTCTATACCTACCGTCGGTGGTTAACATGCAATAAAGTGCTCCTATATACCGTCTATCAACAGTATTTGTCTATACCTACCGTCGGTGGTTAACATACAATATAGTGCTCCCATAAACCGTCTATCAACAGTATTTGTCTATACCTACTGTCGGTAGTTAACATACAATATAGTGCTCCTATATACTGTCTATCAACAGTATTTGTCTATACCTACCGTCGGTAGTTAACATACAATATAGTGCTCCTATATACCATCTATCAACAGTATTTGTCTATACCTACCGTCGGTGGTTAACATACAATATAGTGCTCCTATATACCGTCTATCAACAGTATTTGTCTATACCTACTGTCGGTAGTTAACATACAATATAGTGCTCCCATACACCGTTTATCAACAGTATTTGTCTATACCTACCGTCGCTGGTTAACATACAATATAGTGCTCTTTGATACTGCCTATCAACAGTATTTGTCTATACCTACTGTCGGTAGTGGCTCCTACATACCGTCTATCACCAGTATTTGTCTATACCTACCGTCGGTGGTTAACATAAGATATAGTGCTCCTATATACCGTCTATCAACAGTATTTGTCTATACCTACTGTCGGTAGTTAACATACAATATAGTGCTCCCATATACCGTTTATCAACAGTATTTGTCTATACCTACCGTCGCTGGTTCACATACAATATAGTGCTTTTTGATACCGTCTATCAACAGTATCTGTCTATACCTACTGTCGGTAGTTGCTCCTATATACCGTCTATCACCAGTATTTGTCTATACCTACCGTCGGTGGTTAACATACAATATAGTGCTCCTATATACCGTCTATCAACAGTATTTGTCTATACCTACCGTCGGTAGTTAACATACAATATAGTGCTCCTATATACCGTCTATCAACAGTATTTGTCTATACCTACTGTCGGTAGTTAACATACAATATAGTGCTCCTATATACCGTCTATCGCCAGTATTTCTCTATACCTACCGTCGGTGATTAACATACGATATAGTGCTATTACATATATACCGTCTATCAACAGTATTTGTCTATACCTACCGTCAGTGGTTAACATACGATATAGTACTCCTTTGCACCGTCCATCAACAGTATTTGTCTATACCTACCGTCGGTGGTTAACATGCAATAAAGTGCTCCTATATACCGTCTATCAACAGTATTTGTCTATACCTACCGTCGGTGGTTAACATACAATATAGTGCTCCCATAAACCGTCTATCAACAGTATTTGTCTATACCTACTGTCGGTAGTTAACATACAATATAGTGCTCCTATATACTGTCTATCAACAGTATTTGTCTATACCTACCGTCGGTAGTTAACATACAATATAGTGCTCCTATATACCATCTATCAACAGTATTTGTCTATACCTACCGTCGGTGGTTAACATACAATATAGTGCTCCTATATACCGTCTATCAACAGTATTTGTCTATACCTACTGTCGGTAGTTAACATACAATATAGTGCTCCCATACACCGTTTATCAACAGTATTTGTCTATACCTACCGTCGCTGGTTAACATACAATATAGTGCTCTTTGATACTGCCTATCAACAGTATTTGTCTATACCTACTGTCGGTAGTGGCTCCTACATACCGTCTATCACCAGTATTTGTCTATACCTACCGTCGGTGGTTAACATAAGATATAGTGCTCCTATATACCGTCTATCAACAGTATTTGTCTATACCTACTGTCGGTAGTTAACATACAATATAGTGCTCCCATATACCGTTTATCAACAGTATTTGTCTATACCTACCGTCGCTGGTTCACATACAATATAGTGCTTTTTGATACCGTCTATCAACAGTATCTGTCTATACCTACTGTCGGTAGTTGCTCCTATATACCGTCTATCACCAGTATTTGTCTATACCTACCGTCGGTGGTTAACATACAATATAGTGCTCCTATATACCGTCTATCAACAGTATTTGTCTATACCTACCGTCGGTAGTTAACATACAATATAGTGCTCCTATATACCGTCTATCAACAGTATTTGTCTATACCTACTGTCGGTAGTTAACATACAATATAGTGCTCCTATATACCGTCTATCGCCAGTATTTCTCTATACCTACCGTCGGTGATTAACATACGATATAGTGCTATTACATATATACCGTCTATCAACAGTATTTGTCTATACCTACCGTCAGTGGTTAACATACGATATAGTACTCCTTTGCACCGTCCATCAACAGTATTTGTCTATACCTACCGTCGGTGGTTAACATGCAATAAAGTGCTCCTATATACCGTCTATCAACAGTATTTGTCTATACCTACCGTCGGTGGTTAACATACAATATAGTGCTCCAATAAACCGTCTATCAACAGTATTTGTCTATACCTACTGTCGGTAGTTAACATACAATATAGTGCTCCTATATACTGTCTATCAACAGTATTTGTCTATACCTACCGTCGGTAGTTAACATACAATATAGTGCTCCTATATACCATCTATCAACAGTATTTGTCTATACCTACCGTCGGTGGTTAACATACAATATAGTGCTCCTATATACCGTCTATCAACAGTATTTGTCTATACCTACTGTCGGTAGTTAACATACAATATAGTGCTCCCATATACCGTTTATCAACAGTATTTGTCTATACCTACCGTCGCTGGTTAACATACAATATAGTGCTCTTTGATACTGTCTATCAACAGTATTTGTCTATACCTACTGTCGGTAGTGGCTCCTACATACCGTCTATCACCAGTATTTGTCTATACCTACCGTCGGTGGTTAACATAAGATATAGTGCTCCTATATACCGTATATCAACAGTATTTGTCTATACCTACTGTCGGTAGTTAACATACAATATAGTGCTCCCATATACCGTTTATCAACAGTATTTGTCTATACCTACCGTCGCTGGTTCACATACAATATAGTGCTTTTTGATACCGTCTATCAACAGTATCTGTCTATACCTACTGTCGGTAGTTGCTCCTATATACCGTCTATCACCAGTATTTGTCTATACCTACCGTCGGTGGTTAACATACAATATAGTGCTCCTATATACCGTCTATCAACAGTACCTGTCTATACCTACCATCGGTGGTTAACTAGCATTACAGTACTCCTATTAACCGTCTATCAATACTATTTTCCTCTACCTACCGTCGGTGGTTAATATATAATACAGTGCACCTATATACCGTCTATTATCAGTATTTTTCTAAACCTACTATCGGTGGTTAACATGCAATATAGTGCTCCTATATACCGTCTATCAACACTATGTTTCTAACCTGTTTCTATACCAACCGTCGGTGGTTAACATGCAATACAGTGCACCTATATACCGTCTATCAACAGTATTTGTCTATACCTACCGTCGGTAGTTAACATACAATATAGTGCTCCTATATACCGTGTATCAACATAATTTGTCTATACCTACCGTCGGTGGTTAACATACAATATAGTGCTCCCATATATCGTCTATCAACAGTATTTGTCTAGGCCTACTGTCGGTAGTTAACATACAATATAGTGCTCCTATATACCATCTATCAACAGTATATGTCTATACCTACCGTCGGTGGTTAACATACAATATAGTGCTCCAATATACCGTCTATCAACAGTATTTGTCTATACCTACCGTCGGTAGTTAACATACAATATAGTGCTCCTATATACCGTGTATCAACAGTATGTGTCTATACCTGCTGTCGGTAGTTACCATATAATATAGTGCTCCTATATACTGTCTATCAACAGTATTTGTCTATACCTACCGTTGGTAGCTAACATACAATATAGTGCTCCTATATACCATTTATCAACAGTATTTGTCTATACCTACCGTCGGTGGTTAACATACAATATAGTGCTCCCATATACCGTCTATCAACAGTATTTGTCTATATACCTAGTGTCGGTAGTTAACATACAATATAGTGCTCCTATATACCGTCTATCAACAGTATTTGTCTATACCTACCGTCGGTAGTTAACATACAATATAGTGCTCCTATATACCGTCTATCAACAGTATTTGTCTATACCTACCGTCGGTGGTTAACATACAATTTAGTGCTCCTACAACTGTATATACCGTCTATCACCAGTATTTGTCTATACCTACCGTCGGTGGTTAACATGGAATATAGTGCTCCTATATACCGTCTATCAACAGTATTTGTTTATACCTACTGGCGGAGGTTAACATAGAATATAGTGCTCCTATATACCAAGAGGGATAACGGATCTGCATCTAGAATTTATCATGCTGCCCTTTTTTTGGATTTTTAAAATTCTTGTTATCCCTCAATTTTTACATTCATCCCAAATAATACAACAGTAGTCAATTAGGGGCAGAACACCCATTGTATTATGTTTTCTTGCAGTTATATAAAAAAAAATGTATTTAAGAAAGATGGTATATTCTGGATGATATATTAGCACAACCTTGGTCAATTTGATTTCTCCAGTTACTTAGTGGGCTGTCAATTTTGAAACTAATATTTTTTCACATGAAGAATTTTGTAATACTTTAATTTATTATCAAGTTTGGTTGAAAAGTCTGAATAGTTTCTGCTTTGTTCCAGTAATCAAACATTTTGTTTCATTTGCATCTATGAACATGTTATTCATTTTACACCACTCTTCAACCCTGTATAAATCTTCTTGAACATCATCATTTATATTTTCTAGATGTTTCCCCCTGATTTATGAATAGTGGTGTCATCAGCATATACAACGATATAGGTCTGTTTCACAATTTTTAATGCATAAGGGAAGGTCATTTATAAATAGCACAAACAATAGAGGACAAAGTATAGAACATTGGGGAACACCAAATTTTACATGTTGTTATTACAAATGTATACCTTTTGTTATTCAGGTACGACTTAAAAAAACTAACAGTAGTCTCACTAAATCCATACATGTCGAGCTTTAAACAAAGAAAGTCATATTCTACCAAATCAAAAGCTTTTTTTTAAATCTTAATAAAATTGCTAGGTTTAAGTTACCATCTTTCATTTCTTGCAACCATGTGTCAATGATATTAAATGAATGTCAAGCTCAATCCAGTATATATTCCAAGTTATGGACAAATGATAATGCTATTAAAAATACCAAATCATAACCAGTGCTTTTCTCTTTTTCTATTTACAGTATATGACTAGGTAATAATGATTACTTTTTTCAACTATTTTCATAGTTTTTTGTTTCCTCTGCTTTTGTATCAAGGGCATAATTGTTTATGGCAAACTAAGCATCTGCATAATCAAACTATTCCTAACTATACTCTACCTCAAATTCTGGAAACTGCAAAATTTTTGTCATAGCAGTGTTATGGTAGCTGAACTATTTCTATTTTTTGTAAATGAGGATTAATAAGTCTTTTGTCACATTCTGGGGCTATAGAAAAAAAACATTACAGAATTATTAAAATTATGTGTGTAAAATGTTTGTGTACAGTCATTCAACTAAAAAAGGACAAAAATTATTTTTTTTGTGTATAAATAAATAATTGTGATTTTAATGTCTTAATATTATAAAAAAAACTTCAAAAGATTAAATTTAAATTATAATCTAAACATGAAAGAGCACATATAAATCAACCTTTTACTCAGATTTATATCTAAAACCAGTTATAACTAGCTATAATATCTTTGACTTCACAAATATCATCATCTAATTTTACAAATCAGTATTTATTTGGTGGCACTTCCTGCACACTAAGTATGTTATGCCTTAGGTTTAATTTTGATGCAATCACATTTCAGAAGGTACATGTCTTGAACTGTTTTAATGAATAAATTACAGTTTTAAACTCAGTTTAGGCTGACCTGAGGTCAATAGTCTTAAACAATGTCATCAAACTATCAGTTTTACTGTAATATATTGATATTGTGACATTTATGGAAAAGAGCATATGAGTTAGTCATATTGGTCAATACAATGGAAAGTTTATAGCTGAGACTACTATAACACTATGTGTTATACTAGTAGTCTCAGTTTATAACTATGTTAATGTCAATTATATACATGACATAATAATTAAATCATTTAAAAAACTATTCCAAAGATTTCTCTCAAATCATGTTTACATTTTTTTAGAGAAGAGTCTGTCTGAAATATATTCAGGGGTAGTCCAAATAATTATGACTTATTAAAAAGCTATATTATGGGGAAAAAGGGGGGGGGGGGGGGGGGTCTATTATGTTTTTTTTCATACAGGAGGAAGACGTCAAAGCAAAAAAAAAACCAACAAAACAAAATAAAATAATAGCCTGTCAAGACGTCCTAAATATATCATAAAAATTTGGTCTAATTTTGGGATAATACATTTAACTTCCTTTGATGTCGGGGAGGGGATAAGTTTTGACGATTAATTATTCTTGAAACTAACAATAATTATTTCTTATTGTTATTTTGTTAAGCGAGCGAGATGTGTGGTTCTCGAGTTATTTAAAAAAAAAAAAGGGGGGGGGGGGGGGTTGTTACTATATCAAATTTAATCAGTTTGGAGACAATAAATATTTAAAATCTAACCTTAAACTCCAATGTTCCTGCTTTTTTTAGCAGAACAAACACGATAGCATTCTCGTCTCTGTTGTAATCAATAGTTAACTCATTTCTTCTTCCAGGTTATTTCTTAATCAATTATGATTATCAGCTGTCTATCTATTTACCATGTTTATGTTAAACTGGTCCGTAATTCCATCGCAGTGTATCGATAACTGAACACAACAAGGATCCAGTTTATTAAACGTATATAATATACAAGGTTCCTGAGTCAGTAACCGTAACTATCACCGTGCTTTGTGCGCATGCGCAAGAAACACCAACAATAAGGATAAAACAGGGTATACAGTTCCGTAATTTCGTATATTTTTCTTATCTTCATACTAAAGAGCTCCAAAAGTAGGCGTGCTTAGGTGCACTGGGCGGGTCTTAAAACCGACTCTCGGTGGTTAACGTCTCTCGATGGTTAACTTTAAGTGCCTACCGAAATATACACATACTTTGTAAGCAACTGGGATTCTAAGTATTATCATCACAACTTTGGACAGCCTTGGTTTTCTTGAGATACACATCAACACTACTTCAAGACTGGAAGTGCAAAACTATTCTACCTACATATACCCAGATATGATAAATTAATGTATTGCCATAAATAGTTTGGAAGGCTTTGTCTTCATGAGGTTCATATTATTTGAACCTAAAGTATAGACCAATTAAATTTTCATACATACTGTAAATCGATGCCTCGTGTAGAGAGTGCTACGGTCACTGCAAGATAAGAACCATTGTAACAGCTCTTTGAAGGGTCCATATCCAATTAACCTTCATTTTCCATTTGCAGTCCAAATTGCCTCGAACTTTCAAATCGGTCTACATTAAGGTCCAAAGGGTCCAAAATTAAACTTAGTTTGATTTTTACAAAAATTGCATTCTTGGGGTTCTTTGATATGCTGAATCTAAACATGTACTTTGATTTTTGATTATGGGCCCAGTTTTCAAGATGGTCCAAATCGGGGTCCAAAATTTAACTTTATTTGATTTTAACAAAAATTGAATATATGGGGTTCTTCAATATGCTGAATCTAATCATGTATTTAGATTTTTAATATTTGGTCCTGGTTATCAAATTGGTCCACATTGAGGTCTAAAAGGTCTAAAATTGACATTATTTGATTTCATCAAAAATTGAATTCTTGGGGTTCTATGATATGCTGAATCTAACCTTGTATTTAGATTTTGGATATTGGACCATAGACCACATTCATTTGGTATATATTACAGCTAGGACCTTGGTACTCGTTTAATACATATACATGTACATCTATTGGGAAATATAAATTGACATCAGATTTACACTCAGGGATTTGTGTAACGTAGTAGCATATTAATTTTGTGTTTCTATTTTTTTGGAGGTCAAACGACCCCGATGACTTCCGTACACTATATTCAAAATTAATGGCAAATCATCGGCACAGACCTGTCTAGTGTACAGTCAAGCTATATTTTTATCTATTGTGGTCTATTAGACAGATATTGGTAAATTTATTTTTTCACAAGGGCAAATAAATACACATTTGATATTTGATTATCAAAAACATCTTCAAATACAGCAAATATGACATGTTGACATGTTGCCACACATTAAAAAATGTTTTTGAAAATTGCTTTACACCTTTTGGGAAAATATTGTGTACGCGTTTTTCCAAGGGCAACTAATCTAAACGAACGACCATTCTGCACCTGAACAACCGCTACGGTAAACCGTCAACAAAAAGATGCAAACAATTAAATCATTGAACACTGTCATCCTGAAGAATATACTACACTGTCAGTATACAGGACACCAATGTCATTGTGATTTGCACATCTTAAAATTTTTAATTATGTTTTATATAGTTTTGTCTGATTGTAGAATATTCTGTACAAAATACCGTCAGACATAGTGAAAAAAATATATGATAGGATATGTCTAAGGCGTTACGCGCGATATGTTCGTACATGTAAGCGTAACACAACGTCGCGAATATTTCGTAACGTTCAAACCGAAAATTCGACTGAAACGTTGTTTTTAAGCAAGTGCGACATTCTTGTAAGACTCGGCAAAATCGACGGTGCTTTTTAACTACTTATCGAAAATTGATGTATTTCAGTTTTTTGAAAATTTAAGAAAAATAACATTTTAAAAAATCATAAATTCTACCATTATAAGAGCAGTGATAAGCAAACAATGGACGTAAATTTGAGTTGAGTTCGTTTTTAAGTTAAAAAATGGCGGTGCGACAAACTTGTAAGCCTTTGAAAAATCGCTCATAAATTACCATATATCATGTTTCAGGATATTTGTCTTTAAATTCATAAAATTAAGCAAATTAACATTGATGTAGTAAATACAAATACTACACTTTTTTCATTTTAGATAAATATTTTTTGATTCTCAAATCTGGAATCCCAATTTTTTTTCCCGCGGGACAGATTTGCCCTTTTAGTATTGAACGCGTTTTTTTTTCTATGACGTCATCATAACGTCATAAAAATGCATAAAGGAATGGAGGAACTATTCTGTTTAATAATGGAAAAACACGTTTTTCAAAATATTAAATAGTTTTGACGAAAATCATAGTTTAGTGGTTACAATAACTGAAATATGTTACGCGGGACAACCTAAAAATAGCCGTTTTTTTTAAATGAAGTTTCAACAATTATTTTATTTGTTTTTTATTTTAAAAAATCGTTATTTTTTAAAATACGTACAATGAGGGGGAGGACAGGGGTAAGGGAGACAAGGAGAAAGGGGGTAGGAGAAAGGAGAAAGGGGGTGGGAGAAAGGAGAAATGGGTAGGAGAAAGGAGAGGAAGGCTGGGAGAAAGGAGAAAAAGTTGGACAAAAAAATAAAATATGACAAAATAAAATATCTCTCTTTTTTCCGGTAAATTAAAAAAAAAATAAGGAGAAGAGGGGTAGGAGAAAGGAGAAGAGGGGTGGAAGAAGGGAGAAGGGTACCCCCTGTCCTCCCCCTCTACAATAGCAACTACTCAGAAGTTTTATAAATATTTTTCTCTAATTTTTAGTCAATTTATCCCTTTCTAGTGCACCCATTGTATAAAAAAAATCCACGTGTGCTTCGTTTGATCTCAGTTCTTCATTGGTTAAAATCCGATTATGACGTCGAATTTTCTTGTTTTCCTCCGAATTTCCTATTGTGACGGCATGAAAAAAAGGCGACCATGCCTGATGACATCACATAGAAAGAACACATCTTTTTGCAGATCAGTCGCAAAGAAGGAATAAGTTTGCCTGCGTATTGTTAGAAAATCATTAGATAAACAGATTCCACCACCAAATCTCGTGTAATACGATATTTATCCACTCTCGACAGTTAAATTTTAAATATTTCTTCTTCCGAATACGGGAGTAGACTCCTAGGTAGGAGTGTAAAACGCTCGGCGAGTCTCGGGTTTAGTCGCACACCAGTCGTGTCCAATCCGGATCTCAAAAACCGATTCCGATATGCAGTTTATTGTATAATAGATACGTCAGCAAAACCAGTGTACACATCATGCACATATTTAATGGATTTGTCATAAGGCGCTAACAACAAAACGCAACGATAAGAATAGGAAACACAACCATAAAAATAATTATGGAGGAATGGTGAGACAGTGGCGGACCCCTCCCCCCCGTATTTTCCACCTTTACCAGATGAACCACTTCAGTTGGAAAATCCTCTTGAAGTGTAGAATCCCTTATTGTTGATTATTCACTATTGCCGTATTGGAGGGGGAGGACAGGCGTAAGGGAGACGGGGAGAAAGGGGGTAGGAGAAAGGAGAAAGGGGGTGGGAGAAAGGAGAAAGGGGGTAGGAGAAAGGAGAGGAAGGCTGGGAGAAAGGAGAAAAAATAAAATATCTCCTTTTAAAATTTTTTCTTATATTTCAAGAAAAAATATCTCAAAAGGAGATGTTTTATTCTAATGGGAGAAAGGAGAACAGGGGTAGGAGAAAGGAGAAGATGGGTGGGAGAAGGGAGAAGGGTACCCCCCTGTCCTCCCCCTCGTATTGGGCTATTCCAGAAATAATCCATACCCCCCTATAGTCCAAATAATTATGACGTCTTAAAAGGCTATTATAATTTTTTTCTTTGACGCCTTACATCGACGACGTTAATGTAAGGCGTCAAAGAAAAAAATTATAATAGCCTTTCAAGACGTCATAATTATTTGGACTAACCCCCCTATAGAAGGTTAAGGATTTCCAGAAAAAAAATCTGTTAAAATCTCAGATTTTCAAGAAAATATTCTGTAAGTTGTCAATAATTTCCAGATTATTTCAAAAATTCTAAAAAATATTCCAGGAAAAAAATGAGAATAATACTAAAAATTCCAAGAAAATATCCTGTGGAAATAAATATTTCCAGACAAATTTAATTTCCAACAGAAAAATTCCAGATAAACAATTTTCATGAAACATATAAGTTTTAATATTGTTTTTTGTGTGTCATACATGTAGATGATTAGATCAAACTGGCATTCATTCAGTGTATGGCAGCTGTATGCTTACTTGTTTTTGTTTAAATGTCTTTGTGATCAAGTTCATCCATTTCAAATGTACAATCATTCAATGGATAATTTATCTTGGGTCTTTTTATATTGTTATGATACATTACGGTCTCTGGTAAGGGTGAAGGTTGGCTCCTGTTGTAATGTTTAAAACACTACATTTTTTTATGCACCTTTTCTAAATCAGATGCCATTGACATTGTTCAGTGGTTGTCATTTGTTGGTGTAGTAACTTGTTCATGTTTCTGGTTTCTTTTTTTTTCATATAGATTCCACAGTTGGTTTTCTGTTATTTTTGGGGCCCATTATAACTTGTTGCTTGGTGTGAGCCAAGGCTCCATGTTTTTGACCTATACCTGTTAACTTTTTATGCGCTGTGATTTGGGTTGAGAGATGTCTCATTGGTATTCTTACCACATCTTCTTGTTTATACATGTAGGACTCTAAAGTGCGATGGTACTCTAAAGTGCGATGGTCACGCTAAAGTGCAATGGTCTACGCTAAAGTATGACGGTGTCTCACGCTAAAGTGCAATGTTTGTTTGTTCCCTAAAGTACGATGGTACAGCACGCTAAAGCGCGATGGAACAAAAGAGAAAGATTCAAGGGCACTAATGTCAAAAACAAGTCTTTTTGCGAAATCTAGTTTGCAATGATTCAACATATATACAACTTAGATTGACAACTAATACAAATAAATTTTGGAAAATCACTTGGATCATTTTGAATATCAATGTTTAGTGAGAGTTTAATGTCTCTAGCATATTTTGATTTTTCGTATTATAGGTGGTGAGCAGTTCTCTTTTCTGTAGTTCCACATAAACGACAGTTATAGTCTGGGTCCATTTTTTACCATATCTGTTGACAAAAAAAGACTATTTTGGATTTGTTTTAAAGGGTTGAAGGGTAGAAAAAGCACATCATAAGTTGTGATTGAAAGTTGTTTGTCTTACGTCCAGTGGCATGTATTTCATTCATATTTCGGGACTGTACATATTGAAAATTGAGCCGATTTAATCAAGATTTAAAAAAAGACAATTTTATTATAGAGCAATTATAAGACTTACAAATGTACTCCAAATCCAGGGCTGGTTTAACACCATGTTAAATAAGGCTTTACGTATATTATTATATACAGTGGCGGATCCAGAGGGGGGTTCCGGGGGTGCGCACCCCCCTTTATTTTGGCAGATCAATGCATTTGAATCGGGACATATGTTTTGCACCCCCCCTTTGCCCTGGGCTAGCACCCCCCCTTTCGAAAATTCCTGCATCCGCCACTGATATATGAAATATCCTGACTGCCAAATATACATCACTGATTTCTGATTTCATGGACATGTATATGTTAAGTGCACTGTAAAACAGTTTCAGTTTACGTTTTTGAAATAGACATTAAACCTTGTTTTTTAAGTGCATATATAAAGTATAAGATTTACAGTAGAAGTTGATAACTTTAAGATTTGTCCTTGTGAGAAAACAATACTCGGGTCATAAAGACTTTTTTTAAATCTTGGCTAGTATATATATTGGCATAGTCATACATGTTCAAATGATAAAATACTGACCATGGCTTTATATGATCGGAAAGGTCTTTCAATTGCGGGTAGACATGAAGTTTTTATATTCACAATTAAAAAGATATTAACCAACATTATATAAATAGCTACACAACGAAGTGAGATCTCTGTTTTCTTCTTCTGTATTTTGTTGATGTTGGTACTTGTTCGATTAATTTTCGTATTTTAAACTGGAAATTTCTACTTTCCAGGGTTATCCAGTACCTTAACTATATAGACTACTCGAAACTTCACAGTAATTATTTTTATCAAATATATTTATTTTTAACCGGCGGTAACCGGAACACACCTTAATTACGATTTAAACTTAACCCACAAACTAATGAAATATTGTCACTCACCACTTCAAAACGTTGTAGTATTCAAAGTTCTCGTCCGATTTTCTTGTTTTGTACATCAGTCGATTTGTTTTGAAAAATTGAATAATTCTGAAAGACCACAGACGAGATTGAAATAAACAAAGGGGTTTTCCGACAGGTATTAGAGATAACCTTTCGCAATAAAAACCACGTGATGATAAGAAGTATGTCTGGTCAATTTAGGACGGCGGCATCGCACATGGTCACAAAGGGCTATTAACGATAACATACTAATTAGTCAGTTTCCATATCTTTTCTACAGAGCTCCCCGGGTTATAAATAAGTGCTAACAAATCGTTGTAGTTCCTGTCAATATAATACTTCCATGGTTCAACATAAATAGATTGTTATATTGGTTATCAAAATCAGCTAGTGGCAAAATCTTCTGAGTTTTGAATTTTATAAGCTCCAGACATCCCCCCCTTTTTTTTGTAAAACAAAATTTTTGTTTAGTATGTATGTTATCTTTATATTTATATTATAAAATCTTCAATATAAATTTGAATAAGAAATGACTGATTTTCTACAAAAAAAAATTGTATACTGGAATGAAATTTGAGAAGTTATCAAAGGAGTACATGTAGGTTCAGTAAGACCCCTTTTTGGCTCCAAAATTAAGCAGCTTTGCAAAATTGAGCAAATGTAATCTTTTAGCTATTTTTTGGAAAGTAGAATGCTTCTGCTACATAAATATGTGCTGTTTTTGACAATACAATGTACATATATCGTGTACTAGCATCATAAAGTCATGCTAAATTACTGAAATCTTCACAATTATAGCATTTTAGTTAAATTTTAGACAGTTTCCGTCTAAAGCTTAGATAATGCAGCCTCTAATGAAGAGAAGTTATGTATACAGCATTACGGGTAACGAGGGTAAAGGGGCGAGTTTCTTCATATTTTGGCTTGGTAAATATGAATGTCATGTGAATATTCTGAGACATTTATTCAGGAGATTAAATATTTTCTTTGGTAATATCTTCTGACATCAGACTCGGACTTCTCTTGAACTGAATTTTAAATGTGCGTATTGTAAAGTGGCCGCATTCGTGTTCATTCATAATATTAAAATGTAAGTTGTATTTGATGATAATACATAACATATACATGATATATAAAGGTTGAGGATGAACACGGATGCGGCCACTTTCATTTTTGACGAAAACCATCTTAAAAGTGACGTTTTTTGGCATATTTGTTAGATTTTTAACCGGATTTTTGTGACAAAAATGTCGGTTATTGATTTGGGGATGTACGGCGGGCGGGCGGGCGGGCGGGCGGCAATCAAATGTTGTCCGTGCATTAACTCATGAACCGTTCAATCAAAGCTTTTAAAATTTTAATATGTTGTTACTGACAACTAAATGAAGGTCAAGTTCAATAATGGCGATTTTGACTTTTACCGTTCAGGAGTTATGGTTCTTGAAAGATTGAAAAATGAAGTTTCCAGTCGTGTCCGTGCATTTACGCATGAACTGTTCTACTAAAGCTTCCCAAATTTTAATATGTTGTTACTGATGACAAAATGGAGGTCATGTTTAATAATGACGATTTTGACTTTTACCGTTCAGGAGTTATGGTTCTTAAAAGATTGAAAAATGGAGTTTCCAGTTGTGTCCGTGCATTTACGCATGAACTGTTCTACCAAAGTTTCCCAAATTTTAATATGTTGTTACTTATGACAAAATAGAGGTCATGTTCAATAATGGCGATTTTGACTTTTACTGTTCAGGAGTTATGGTTCTTGAAAGATTGAAAAATGGTGTTTCCAGTCGTGTCCATGCATTTTCTCATGAACCATTCAACCAAAGCTTTTGAAATTTTTATATGTTGTTACTGATGACAAAATGGAGGTCAAGTTTAATAATAAGGATTTTGACTTTTACCGTTCAGGAGTTATGGTTCTTGAAAGATTGAAAAATGGAGTTTCCAGTCGTGTCCCTGCATTTACGCATGAACTGTTCTACCAAAGCTTCCCAAATTTTAATATGTTGTTACTGATGACAAAATAGAGGTCAAGTTCAATAAAGACGATTTTGACTTTTACCGTTCAGGAGTTATGGTTCTTGAAAGATTGAAAAATGGTGTTTCCAGTCGTGTCCGTGCATTTTCTCATGAACCATTCAACCAAAGCTTTTGAAATTTTTATATGTTGTTACTGATGGCAAAATAGAGGTCAAGTTCAGTAATGATGATTTTGACTTTTACCGTTCAGGAGTTATGGTTCTTGAAAGATTGTAAAATGGCGTTTCCATTCACGTTGTTGCATTTACTCATGAACCATTCAATCTAAGCTTTTCAAATTTTTATATGTTGATACTGATGACAAAATGGAGGTCAAATTTGATGTTGACAATTTTCACTTTCACCATTCATCAGTAATGGTTCTTGTGATATTGCCAGGACACAAATAAATATTAATAAATCCGGTTTGCTGTCGTTGTGACAGCCTCTTGTTCATATTTAAGCTTCAATCGGAGCGTTTTTAATGACTGATCATTTAAATCTTTTACATAAACTAATCGAATCAATTGAAATATACACTTAAGTGTTTAAAAAGTGTCCTAAATATCTCGTTAGATGAAACTGAAATTTGGGGCCAAAATCGGCCCTTACCGGACCTACTCCTTTAATGTTCTCATACCACAGTCACAATTTGAAAATGTTTTCTCCAAATACAAATGGTTTTTAAAAAAATTATAAATTAGTTCACAATACATTACAAAATAAATGTGTCTCTAATCTCATATAATTTCCTGTACATGCAGTTTTACAATTTTCTATTTGTCGCCTGCAACTAAAGTGGCCAAATCTAGACATCTAACAATCCTTCTTTGGGGAACGATTTATATAATTTCTTATTGTTTTCAAATTCCTGTATTTCTTTACATGTTATAATTTCCTAAAACATCATGAAATTAAAGAAAATTACAAAACTTTTAAACAATTGTTAAACTCTAAATTTGTATAATATGAATGACATTTGATTTTTTAAATGTATACATGTTTAACATTTTTAAAGTTAAGATAAGTTATGGAACTGAAAGATGATACATTATGTATATATATTCAAAACATATTCATATAATAGATGTAATCATATTAATCCACTTAGACAAATAGAGTCAATGTATTATAATGATTGATAAATAAACGGAAAAAATAACAATTTAAATAATAAAAAAATAAACTTTTCTAATTTTAAAACTGAGACTAAATATTTATTTTTGCAGAGCAAGGGATTATGGATACATAGTTCCTAGTATTTATCTCCTTTGTCTTATAACATGTGGTTCAAGTATTTGCATGTAGTATATTATGATATAATTAAAGTCCACAGAAATGGCCATGTGTTCACAGTGGGACTTCTTTAAAGCTTTTTAATTACTGATTGTTTGTCAACTAGATGGCTAGATAAAATAATCTTCAACCTCAACAACTATGAAAAGCAGTAGGTCCTGGTGTGTGGTTTCTCACAAATTTCAATACAAACATACTTGTAGAGAACATAAATCATTGTAAATAAAACCCTATAAATCCAGATAGTGAACTATGATTTTGTTTTTATTTTAAAACCATTAAAACACTGACTTGTAAATAGTTGTAAAAATCTTGATTTGTTATCAACATCCAGTATTTTTACTTAGTCATTTCTTTTGATTCTTCATTTCTTAGTATGGATGTTTTGCATTTTTTATCATAAACCTTATAGCTGCATTAAAATATGACTCCTTCACAATAAAAAACAAACTTGAAACAAAAAGATAACTATGGGTCTATAATCAAGTTTGATTACAAAATCAAAAGTTAAATATAATTAGTGGAATTTGGATGTTAGAACCATTTGTTATGTTTATAAAGGTTTTTTTTTTATCATTTTTGTCATGAATAAATTATAATATACACAGTATTCATATCAATTTAATTTCACTTAGTTCTAGAAATGCAAGTTTCAAAATATTTTTTTTAATCACAGGCATTTATTTTCTGAGAATTTTTTCCCTTATGCCATGACCATAACCATGATAACACATGTTTTATGAAAATGCAAAAAAGCAAACAAGTTCTATAATACCAATATACTGATATACATGCATGTACATGTAACTTCCATGGTAAAAGAAAAGAGGGGGAAATATTATTATCTCAATCTCCAATTAGAAGTTGTGAATTGTCCCAATAAGATTACAAATGTAATAGTAAACATGTCATGTGGTGTTGAAAGTATGCATTTCTTTTGAAGTATTATCACTATCAATATCTACATGAATATCATATCCCCTGAATGTTATGTTAGAAGCTGAGGTACATGAACAAATGTACATTTTTTTTTTTTTTTTTAGGTCCTATTGCAAACAATTTCAAATTTACAACTCTCAGACTTAATAGATATAGGAAGATGTGGTGTGAGTGCCAATGAGACAACTCTCCATACAAATAACAATTTAAAAAGTAAACCATTATAGGTTAAAGTACGGCCTTAAGTTCAGTACTGACAACTCTGGCTTACAACATGTATGGACACACTTTATACATGTAGTATTAAAATAATAAAATGTGGTATCATTTCCAAATTGCCAATAAGACTACTCTCCAATAGTTAAGATAATCATGCCATCTGCTGTGGGTATTTTTCAATTTTCACATCTTTTGATCCACTGGAAGGCGTCAAAGCAAAAGCTTAAAATAGCTTTCCTAGACATCATAATTATTTGTACTAACTCCCCACCAGAGATCAAAAGATACAAAATTAACCACTTAAGAATATCGTACAGCCTTCAACAACGAGCAAAAACCTATTAAACCACTTTAAATTTCTGGTACATTGTTTGTAAAGATACATAGGGCTTTAGAATTACCTAATGAACTACAGATATACATACAAGCACAAATTTATCTTAAGTTTACTGAAAGCGACTAGAATCCAGATTTTCCATGGAATTTTTAAACTTTTATTGTTGCCTTCTATAGGATGCTCTGGATTTCCAGAAATTTTCTAATAACAACAGCATAATTTTCCATGGAATATTTTAATTTATCTTTTTGCCTTCTATAGGACCGACATGGAATTCCAGATTTTTTTCTGAACCACATCCCAAATTTTCCATGGATTTTTTTCTGAACCCCATATACCTTCTATAGGGGGGGGTATGGATTATTTCTGGAATAGCCCATTCACTACATGTATCTGTAGCATTAACATCCTGACACAAATATGTGTGCAATACGCATTGCTGAAATGTGACGTTTTTCTCCTCAAAAGATGATATTGTTGTAACAAATCTGTGTTTATTTTTTTTATAGTTTATGAGCATGGCACCTACATCCCCATTTATCTTGTTTGAAGAAAAATTGATGGAAGTCATCAAAAAAACACCAAAGACATCACCCCTGGAGATATATATTTTAAAAATATATCTGGAAATGAAAACAGAAACTGACATTGTTCAGGTTTGTACTATAGTCATGATAGTAGGATATAGACTGTCTGATGGACATGCATGACAATTTTTTATACCCTGTAAGAATATAAGATGGTCCCAAATGTTTGTTTGTAGACTGTTAACATCATGTAAAAACTTGAAGGCATTATTTGACGTTTTTATACCCCATCAAATGAAGTTTGTGTGGGTATATAGGAATCACCTCTGTCTGTCTGTCTGTCTGTCCATCCGTCCTGCTCATTGTCCTGAGCAGAACTTTTGTACCTTAGTACCTACATTGTAGGATTATCAAACTTGGTATGTGGATGAATCATATACGGGAGGTGGATGTGTCACGAATGAAATTATGTCACAATGACCTTGACTTTGATCTTCATGATAGCAAAACGAAGATGATGTGTCACGTACCAAATTTAGGTCAATGTGACCCTTGACCTTCATGATAGTAAAATGTCATCCACTTTTTTCTTTATAATTTTTAAAGCTTTTCTTCTTCATGTTCTTCATGTCATAGCTTTTGTACTGTAGAGCCTAGGTGGTTGTATCATTGGCATAGCTTTTGTACTGTAGAGCCTAGGTGGTTGTATCATTGGAAGATGAACTTCTTGCGATATCAGATGTAAGTCTCATGACTTATAGGGTTAGGCAAGTGAGAGGGAAAAAGGGGTGGGGTATAGAGTTGTGCTCATAGTTTCAAGTTAGATTTAATATGGAACAAGAATTTCATTGCAGACTCAATACACATGATACATTTACAAGTTTAACTTCATACCCTTGGGAAGGAGATTTGAAAGAATTTTGACACGCATCTTCATCAGTGATATCTCACCCATTATTTCATGATGTTATTATTATACAATTTTATTTCTATCTATTATTCAATTTTCCGTATTTAGCGCCAAAGTTCGGGAGCGGAGTATCACTAATAAGCATCAGTTCACACAGATTTCTTGTTTTGCTCTTGCATACATATATTATTATTTAGTGTACAGTTTTGTAACTGCTGAATATTGATTTTCATGTGTGTTATCTTTAGGAAGTAGGAACCAAGTATGACAGTCCCCCTCTAGATGAGAAGGACAGTTGTGGACAGAATTCAAGGAAAAGGAAAGAAAAGAATAGACTTTACACCTGGATAAAAAATTTCATAACAAGAAAGACGTGTGCACCTGTGGAATCTTGTGAGTTTATGATGTTTATCATGTTTATATGCACATTGATTTAAGAATTGAATGCATATTTTTTGTACTTAATCGGCGTGTAAAAGCGTTGACCGAAGCACATTTTATATAAAGCGTGGAAGCGCTTCATACAAAAAATGTGTGCACGGTCAACGCTTTTACACGCCCATAAAATGCAAAATCTGCATTCAATTCTTAAAATTACATTTTCAGTCAAAAAAAAACCAAAATCACATCAAAGTTCAAGGCAATATTTTTTCTGCGCCAGTCGAGTGTTTCGTCTATAAAAGACTCATTAGTGACACTCTTATCTAAAACTATGCAAATCCAAATCACTATGAAGTTGAAGAGATTATAAACCCAAAATATACCGAAACAGGGAACCAAAATAAGACCAAGGAAATCCTATGCCTTGAAGTAGAAAAACTTTATTGTTTTAAACAATTTCAAAATTTATAACAGCACATTTAGTTTGATGAATCACGTCAGCACCGAAGTGTTGACTAGCGGAGCGGGTTAACCTCTAGGAAGAATACCTCCACCAGCAGTGAAAACCATCATGGTGTTAAAAAAAAAAATCACATCAAAGTTCAAGGCAAGATTTTTTCTGCGCCAGACGCGCGTTTCGTCTATAAAAGACTCATCAGTGACGCTCTTACATGTATCTAAAACTATGCAAATCCAAAATCACTATAAAGTTGAAGAGCTTATAAACCCAAAATATACCGAAACAGGGCACCAAAATAAGACCAAGGAAATCCTATGCCTTGAAGTAGAAAAACCTTAGTGTTTTAAACAATTTCAAAATGTATAACAGCAAATTATGAATTTCCAACATAGTGTATTTTAACAGATTTGAGCTAGGACTTACATTTTCTGAGCTATAAGGGGCTAAAAGGGGTTAAAAAAGACTTCTCTTTTTTGTTCGTCAAATTTTTATTTTTCATCTTATTTTGGTTTTGTTTTTATGCCCCGCCACGAAGTGAAAGGGGCATATAGATTTACCCTTGTCCGTCCGTACATACGTATGTACGTCCGTCTGTCCCGATCTTGGTTAAGTTTTGCGTTAAGGTCCATTTCTCAGAATGTGATAATGATGTACCAATGATATTTCATCAGTATATTCTTCTTAAATAGTACTACATTGATCAACAACATTTGGGTCAATTTGACCTACATTTCATGCTTGATTGACTTCAATAACTTTTTTCATAAATGACCATTGTGAAGAAACCTATTGTAATATATGAATGATATTTCACCACTGTGGTGTTCCTATGTAGTGTAACACAGTTCAACAGTTCAGCATCTTTTGGGTCACTATGACCTACATTTTATGCTTGAGTGATTTTGGTTAAGTTTTGCGTTAGGTCCATTTCTCAGAACCCTATGGTAGTGCATCAATGATATTAGACTGTTGTAGTGTTCTTGCTTAGTGCAACACAGTTCAGCATCTTTTTGGTCAATATGACCTACATTTTATGCTTCAGTGGTTTTGGTTATGTTTTGTGTATAGGTCCATTTCTCAGAACCCTATGGTAGTGTATCAATGATATTAGACTATTGGTAGTGTTCTTGCTTAGTGCAGCACAGTTCAGCATCTTTTTGGTCACTATGACCTACATTTTATACTTCAGTGATTTTGGTAAAGTTTTGTGTCGAGGATTATTTCTCAAGAACCTAATGTAGTATATCAATGATATTAATGTATTGTAGTGTCCTTGCATAGTGCAGCACAGTTCAGCATCTTCTAGAATACCATGACCTACATTTTATGCTTGAATGATTTTGGTCAAGTTTTGCATTTACTGCCATTTCTCGGAATCTGTGGTAGTGTATCAATGATATTACACTGTTGTAGTATTCTTGCACAGTGCAGCACAGTTTGACCTCTTTTTGGTCACTTTGACATATCTTATGCTTGAGTGACTTTGGTTTAAATTTGCCATACAGCTCTTTTCAGCAGCATTTTGGTCAATTTTTACATGAGAGAACATGGAACCTCATATTGATCTAAATGGCAGGGCATCTGTGGCTTACAGACACATTTTCTAGTTTTTCTTTATGTTCCTTATGAACTTTCGCAACAGTAGAGTACGACAGATTTAGCATAGCTTTTACCGTTTTCGAGCTATTAGGGGCCAAAGTGGTGCTAAATAAAAAAAAAACCAAAAAAAAGTTTTTTTATTACTAATCAGAATTCTCTGTCCAGCATATTACTGTGTCCAGCATATTATTGTGTCCAGCATATTATTGTGTCCACTTTAGTAGTGTGTCAATGCTTGCCCAAATGAACACCTGTTCGACCACTGCGGTCGTATCATGCTGCGCTTGGCGTAGCTCTTTATTCTGGTAATGCTTCAACCAAATGATAATATCTTTGGTATGTAGCCTTATTATGAAGAGTTACAGATTAAGTTAGAGTTTGGTGACGGTTCAATGATTTTCACGGAAGCTACAGCCCTTGGACATAGAAAAATTCAATATCAAAGAAATTGTAAATGTAAAACCACTGGCAGTGGGGCTAAACAAACCAAATATAAAACATACAAAACAATAAAAAGTAAAAGACATAGGTAAAGGTAAAAGTGGCCCAAAATATAAAATATTTCTATACATACAAAATTACAGTGAATTATAAGTATTCCACACTTTTTTTTGTAATGTTCAACCAATTGATTTTATTTTTGGTATGTGGTCTTATCATGAGAAGTTACAGATTAAGTTCTACTTTGGTTGTGGTTGAATAATTTTTTACGGAAGTTACGCCCTCGGACTTAGAAAATTACAGTGAATTTGAAGTTTTCAGCACTTTTTTATGTCCCGCCACAAAGTGGTCGGGACATATAGTTTTACCCTTGTTTGTCATTCTGACTTGTTGCGCAACAACCAGTTTTCCAGACTTTTTTACTAAACACCTTGAGATATTGAACTGATTTTTGGTATATAGATATTTATTGATGTTACAGATTGAGTTTGAGTCTTGTTACGGTTCATTGATTTTCACTTTTGTCGTTCAAGAGTTATGGGACTTTGTTCATTGAAAATTGACATTTTTCACAAAAACTCAAGTTTACTTTGACCAATTCTTACTAAATTTTAACATGATGTTACATGTAGGTCCTATGTAGAGTAAATGCCTTTGGTTTTTGTTATTTTCCCTATTGTCCTTTTAGAGTTCTGGAGTTGGGAGCGGACTAAGTAACTTACTTTTTTTTTGTGAATAACTAAAGAATATTTTTTTCCTATTTTCATTTAGATTTTTTTTGGTTCTATATTTAATTTATTATTTTTTTCATTATTTTATTAAATTTTATTTTTATAAAAATAATTGTCTGTTTGCTTTTAAAATTCACATAGTGTTTCTTCTTTTGTTTTGTTTGAAATAGACATGATCTGATAATTACAGTCGAATCTGCTTAATCCGACACCTGAATATTCCGACATCCTGTGAAATCTGACAAAATTTACTGGTCCCGAAAGTTTTCTTTAACATTCTTTGTTAAAAAATCTTCTGTATTCCGTCACCCGTCTACTCCGTAATCCGACAGCATTTTCAAGTCCCAGCCTTCATAAGTACTCTAATTATACTTGTTTAATCCGACCCTTTGATCTCCTTAATCAATTTATAAACAAGGTAATCATAATTCAGTCAGGTGTATTTCATGCATTTTTATTAAAGGTAATTTAATCCATTACCTGTGTACACAAATATCTTGTTATTTTTTATTGATCGGATAGGAAATTTGAGGCTCAGTACGGGATAAAAACATTTCTACAACATATGGAAAATATATAAATCTTAATACATACTTTTCATAATGTCTTTCTTAATTCAATGTGAGTAAATTGTTGGGGAAAAAAATCCAGACGAAGAAATATTGCTAATTGGACTGTGAAATGATTTCATTTTGACAGTTTAATTTATGTGACCAGTGTCGAAGACGATATTCCGACTAAATGATACAAATAACCATGACTGGGAAAATAGTTAAACAATTGATGAAGACTAACACTGTAAATGTTCTAAGAACTTGTCAATCTCACTGAAATTTATCGTACTAAATATTTACAAGATCTTGGGAATTCGTACTTGACGTGGTGTAATGTTTCATAAACACTATTTTTCTTTAAAGGATCTCCTTAGTAAAACCTATTTTGGGTGTTATTGCCCACGTTTGTATCTTACATGCTTATTTCACTTTTATCAAATGTGAAACCCGAGTATTCCGACACCCTGTCCAATCCGACATATTTCTCTGGTCCCGAGGTGTGTCGGATAAGACAGGTTCCACTGCATATGTTTTGAAATGAACTATAAAAAAAATTCGGAATGGGCGTATATTGCACTTGTGGCGCAGCTGTTTATTCTAATTCTGATTTCCAATATATTTCAATAATAGTGAACTACCAACATAATCGTGGCAAGCAAGTTAGACTGTCAAGAAAGTAAGCATATCAAACACATTACTGTATGAAGCAAGCTACTGGTAACACAATTCCTGTGTTGACCACAATATAGGTTATTGAGTAGTCAACAAAGTAGGTTGTTGAGCACCTCAGTTTGTATTGATAAAATTATCTGTAATTTCAAATGTTATTTTGGACTGTCAATTAAGTCATTTTAAGCTTGAGAGGCAAAATAAACCTTTGCAAAAAAAAAGCTCAGACCTGTCCTCTGTTTATCATTGGATGAAAATCTTATATTTTCAGTTAAAGAAAAATGGACCAGATTTGCAGATGCAAATCCATCTGTGGTGATGCAGTACGTCATAAGTAGGCCCAGGGTAATAGAACAACTGCAATGCATTTTGGACTCTGATTCAGGTAAATTTAGAGTTTTACCAAAGAAACAAATGGAATTGTGAATTCAAAAACATGTGTTTTTGATTTCTGTTTAATAATTGAATGATTAATTGTAATATGTTTTGCATTAGTCCATGATTGCAGAATATTTAATTTATTTCAGACAACATGTATGAAAGATGAGCATTGTTGATTGCTTTATAGATTATTATTAGGGTAATGTGAGCCTTTTGCCACCATGAAACATCTATCATAACTTATCACACTTTAATCTTCCCCTCTGAAACCGCTGGGCTAAATGGAATCAAACTTGGCAGGATGCATCTATGTAAGGTCTGTTATAAAATTGCCTCATTTCGTCCTGATTGGACAACAAAATTGGCTGCCATGGGCAATTCTTGATGCTCACCTGAGCCTCTAGTTTTTTTTTTATTCAGTCATCTTCAAAATTGTTACTAAAAGAATGCATAGATCACACACAAAAAATTAAAACGGCATTAAAATTGCTATATTTAGCCATTGATATGTTTGGTTAAGACTATCCAGGTAAGCAATTTATGTTAGTTAATGAAATATCTTTCCTTATTCAGAGAAAGAGTTAGAAATAGACAGAGAAGAAGATAGAAATACTCAGATGGAAGGTGTAGAGGCAGAAGAAGATTTTGAGAGGGAACAGTTCATCGATTCAGAAGAGAATATTATCAATGAAGAAGAGGGTATAAATATTGTCAAGTGCTGTTTTTATCCCCCCTGCTAAGCGAAAGCGGGGGGATTATGTCATGTATGTAATGCAGTCCGTCTGTTTGTATGTATGTAATGTCATGCAAAATCTCAGAAACTAGAAATGATGGAAACTTGAAACTTGGTAGCATGTTAGAGTATGTGATCAGGGTATGAAATTCATGCCCTAGGGCAAATTTATGAGCGAAATTTCGTTTTTGAGATAGGCAGAAAATGGTGAAATCTTCCAAAATATTTACAATAGGAAGTTGGTTCCAACAGTATGACCTCCCATTATGGGTACCAAGTCTAGCAGTGGCATGGTATTTTGCCTGCAAGCCCTGAGGGCATTTTCCTAAGGGTTAAAAATAATGACAA
This sequence comes from Mytilus edulis, assembly GCF_963676685.1. Classification (NCBI taxonomy): domain Eukaryota; kingdom Metazoa; phylum Mollusca; class Bivalvia; order Mytilida; family Mytilidae; genus Mytilus; species Mytilus edulis. The sequence continues at coordinate 16,507,685 of NC_092346.1, forward strand.
AATCGATTCTGCACGAACTCCTCTTACACCTTTCATGGTAGAAACAAGAAAATTATAAGTGTATAAGTAGTACTATGAAAGTTGTCTGTGTCGAAGGTTTCGGAATTTTGAACTTTGCCCTTAGGGCAAAATGATTTCCCACCAAATGATTAATATGCGACATCTTTTGGTATGATTATGATCCAAGCAACTAACTTTTTATACCACCGCAAAAATTTTGCGTTCGTATAATGGTATCGCCCCTGTCCGTTGGCGTCGTCGGTGTCGGCGTCGTCGTCGTCGTCCAGATTAATGGTTTCCGGACAATAACTTAAGTTCTGATAGAGCAAATGCTACGAAATTTTAACACAAGGAATATAACCACAAAATACAGCTTGGGATTGTTTTTGGGGGTTATGCCCCCGCCGGTTCCTGAAATAGGGGCCAAAAAGGGCAAAATAAGTGTTTATATTAAATATGATGTAGAGGATTTATTTTTATGCCCCACCTACGATAGTAGAGGGGCATTATGTTTTCTGGTCTGTGCGTCCGTTCGTCCGTCCGTCCGTTCGTTCGTTCGTCCGTCTGTCCCGCTTCAGGTTAAAGTTTTTGGTCGAGGTAGTTTTTGATGAAGTTGAAGTCCAATCGACTTCAAACTTGGTACACATGTTCCCTATGATATGATCTTTCTAATTTTAATGCCAAATTAGAGATTTTACCCCAATTTCACGGTCCACTGAACATAGAAAATGATAGTGCGAGTGGGGCATTCGTGTACTGAGGACACATTCTTGTTTGTTCAATTTTAATCAAATTTTTTTCATAATGTTCCTTATGAAATCCCGCAACTGTAATATTGCAACGGATTTAACATAGCCTTTACCGTTTCGAGCTATAAGCGGCCAAAGTGGTGCTAAATCCCAAAAAACGAACTTTTTTATTTCTTGTCCGATTTCAATGGGTTTTTTTTTTTGATTCCTCATGAAATTTTAAGCGATTTGAGCTAGGACCTACGGTTTCGGAGCTACAAGGGGCCAAAAGGGGCTAAAACTGCCTTCTCTTTTTTGTTCGTCAAATTTTTATTTTTCATCTTATTTTCATTTTGTTTTTTTCATTATGTTCCTTATGAAATTCCGCACCGATAGTATGTCAACGGACTTAACGTAGCTTT